>NC_061510.1:196737765-196802815 GCF_022539505.1 Lolium rigidum | reverse complement strand
GCCCTCAAGATAGTCCCTTCTCTCAAAATAATATCTTGAACAAGGTCATTGACAGGCACAACCAATTAACGCGAGATCTTGGCTTATCACCCTGTAAGGTAAAACTTTGAACTTCACCTATGTTGTCGCCCCCACTTGCATACCGCTGCTACGAATCCCGATACACCAAGCCAATTCCTCATCTCCGCAAAGACTCGAACCACCATTAGTAGTCATTGAAGTTCGGCTTCTGTGACATTGTCCGTCTCTAACTTAACCATGGACCAAAACATACCCCCTGATGGTAATAAATAGCAGAGCTGAGTCTGGTACCGAGAGTTCACAAAGCTTTGAATGTTTGTGGAAGTCAAAAATACCACAGAAAATAAAAATCTGGCTTTGGCTAATTTAGCATAACTCTATAGCTACTAAATACAATATGTTTAAAAGAGGTTGGAGAAGAGTTACAAAAAGGACTACCGTTTTAAGGTGGAACCAGAAAGGCCAAGGTAAAAGATCGGGAAAAATGCTCTCGCGACTCAGGGGCGACTCCGTCCCAAACCCGACCCGAGGTCCTGTTCATGGCGGGATCACTTCGATCCACGTCCATGGCGGGCCAGGGTTGTGGAGGGCCCCTCTACACGCGTCACGCGAGCATCTGCCCTTGCCACTTGCCTCCACAACATCACCAGTCTCTTCCACTTCGAGCTCACCACCGATAGCTAGATTCCTACCGAAATCCAGAGCAAATCGAAGGCTGACGCTGGCGATCTGCGCGGATGAGGGGGGAGAGGAGGCGGGGGAGCAGCCGTGGTGGTGGGAGAGTGGTGTCGGAGGCAGGGAAGAGGAGGTGGGATCTCGCGAGGGCGCTGCGGGTGCGCAAGCTAGATCGACAATGGCGAGGCAGAGGTCGCCGTGCGGATTGCAAGGTGAGGATGGAGTTCAATCGCCTCGGCGCGGGGCTTCAGCTTCGCGTGGGCTCGTTTGGGCCAATCGCCGTTGATTTCGACCTCACCTTCCTCGGGACAACGGCGAGGTCCGGAGCTCCAAGCGGCGCAGGTAGCATCAGACGTCGCGGATGTGGTTCTGGCGCTGCAGGCGCCGTTGCAGGGGTAGAAGCCTGGTCCGAGGTTCGTGGTGATTCAGGAAGCGATGCATAGGGATCTGGAGTTCAAGGACATGACACAGAGCGTGCCGGGGAACAAGCGGCGCTCGGAGGAGAGGATTTTGCCGGCGAAGCAACTGTCCCCCTTCGAATTAGCAGTCCAGCGAGCTCAATCACAGCTCCCCTGCACTGGAACAAGAGGCCTCGGCCGCTGGGGCTGGCTGTATCAGAGGTGAAGGCGGCGCATGCACTGCTGATTCTCAATCATCATGCGCAGCTGTTGAGTCTGCTAGAAGAAGATTGCGAGGCGTCCGAAGCTTTGATAGGGACTGCTGCTCTGAGTTTTGGCGGGAAAGGGGAGAAAGAGGATATGGTGGTGGGTTCCAGAAGCTTGTCCATGGCGCGGTGGACCGGGTCAAAAAGCATGGACACGGAGGAAAAAGAGATCGAGCTGCTTTTTGAGCAACTCTCGAATATGCCACAGCATCTGGCCAAGTCACAAAAGAGGGGAGAGGCATATATAAATCCCTCTCTCTGCTCTAGGGTTCGCAACTCTCCCTCCCCGCCGCCATTGCCACCAGAGAGGCCAGCTCTATGCTATTTGGGGGCTGAAGAGTGTGAGGTTGTAGATCTAGAGGTGGAGGAGAGAGCCATGGCTGATCGTGGCCGTGGTGGGAGGAATAGGGGAAGGGGTCCTGGTGGAGGAAGAGGTGACAACTGGAATCGGCAGCAACAGGGCAACCAGTTCAACCAGAATTCCCAACAACAGCAGCAGCAACCTTTCCAGGATTTCCAGAACCAAGGTGGTTTTCCTTTCCCTCCTCAACCATATGGGTTTGTGCCTGGAGGGATGCCTCCTCCTTGGGCTTTCCAGGGTGCATACCCTCAATTCCCTCCACAGCAGTTTGGGTATCCATCCAATCAATGGATTGCTCCAAACCCTGAAGATTTCTCTCAGAACAATCAGAGTGCAGAGGGAGTGAATGCTGCTAAGGGGAAAAGTGGAGAACCCAAGCAGATGCAGAAGAAGAAAAGTGGAGGGAGTGGGGAATCTGCTCAAGTGATTCCAAATCAAATGTCCTATGTGGACACCATCTTCCTTGGCTGTGGAGAGCCTGGACATTTCAAGCAGTCATGTGATAAGAAGGCCTTTTGTTTTATCTGCAAGGCAACTAATCATGCTGTTGAGGGTTGTCCAGTGGTCAAGAGGCCTCCTCAGGTAGCTAAGTATATTGGAAGTGCAGCAAATGGCCTGGGATTCTTCCACATTGAGATCCCTGAGGTTGTGATGAATCCTGTTGCTACTACCAAAAACTGTGGTTTGGTGTTGATAGAGGAGGGGAACATAACCAAAGCAGAGCTAGCTAAAGAGTTTGCTGGGATCTATAGAACAAATTGGCCTTGGCAGATCAGGGAACTTACCCAATGGTCCTATCTGGTCAAGTTTCCACCACATCTCCTAGTGGATCAGGTGATTGGGTATCCCAGATTTGGCTTGACAAAACCTGGTGTTTGGGTGAAAGTGGAGGCTTGGGATGATGATCCTGATCATGTGGCTGTGATGCAAGAGACATGGATGAAAATCAATGGGTTACAACCTCCTTGGTGTGAATGGAATTGTATTGCTCAAGCTGTTTCTGTATGTGGCATCTTGGAGGAGATAGACTGGATGAGTGTGTTCAGAGATTGTGCTGAGGTGGTTAGGGTCAGGATAAAATGCAGAGATGCAACTAGGATTCCTGCTGGCAGGCTTTTTCATTTTCAAGGGAAGTTTCATCAGTTGCTGTTTGAAGCAGAAGGGGAACCTACAGTTGGGGTAGCTGAGGATCCTCCTCATCCACCTCCCCCTCCTTCAGATGGAAATGATGAACATGGAAATGAAGGACAAACTGATGAAAGGCAGGATGGCATGGAGACTGATAGGTCTAATGCAACAGGGAATGCTAGTGGTAATTCTACCGTGATGACTCCTGGTGCCTCTAGTTCTGGGTCAGTGGTGAGAAGACTTGTTGCTAATGGGGAAGAGATCAAGGAATATGTCAGTGGTGCAGAAGTATATGACCTGCTGATCAAGAATGGGTGTGTTGGTGATGATGGTAGATTCATCTGGAAAAGTGGTGGTAGCTGTTCTCGGGATGAAGTGGGAGAAGAAGCTCAGAATTTCCTTCTGGAGGAACAGGGGGCCTTTGCTGATCAACATGAAGGGGCCTTGGAGACAGTTGAGATGAAGGTGGATGACCTTGAAGCTGCTCTACCAGAGGAATTTCTTCCCACTCTGGAGAAACCTGACAAGGAAGTGACTCTGGATAAAGTGAACAAGGATAGAGGAAGGAGGAAGAAGGTTTGGGGGCCTGTGCAAGCTACTAGGCAGAGCTCCAGGGTGGACACTTCCATTAATGTCATGAAGAAAGCAATTGAGTACAAGAAGAGGAACAATCTGGAGGAGCCTAATAAGAAAATGAAAGGTATAATGCAATCTAATGCTTTTCAATCTCTTGATGTAGATTATCTTGAATCTTTGGCTAGAAATGTGGGTGTTGATATTTCTGCTATTAGTGCTAATGACAGAGTAGGGTATAAAAATCATAGTTCCAAATCACCTTGGAGTGATTCAGTAGATACTGAGATTCCTTGTGAGAGCTTGCCTCTTGAATCTCAGAAGACAGCTTTTGTTACTGATAGTGATGCTCTAGATGTTACTCCTGAGAAAAGCAATAGGGAATATGATGAGAATTATGAGGATGAAGGTGATAAATGGATAGAAGTCATTAGGAAATCTCGGGGCAAGCACCCCAAGAAGAGATTACAATGTTAGTGTCCTTTTTTAACATTAGAGGGATTACTGCTCCTGGTAGGAAAAAATGCCTAGAGGACACTGTTATCCCTTTAAAAGTTGATTATATTGGTTTTCAGGAGACAAAAAAAGAGAGTTTCTCTAGATCTTTTTTAAAATCTATTCTAGGAAATAGAGATTTTGAGTGGAATTATATGCCTGCAGTTGGGACTGCTGGAGGTATCCTAGTTGGCCTAAATAAGGATGTTTTTGAGGTGATGTCTTGGGACATTAAGTCTTTCTCTGTTAGCACAGTTGTTAGGATTAAAAGTTCTGGTGTGGTAGTTAGGTTAACTACAGTGTATGGCTCACCTTATGAGGAGGGTAAAGATTCTTTTATTTCAGAATTACATGAACTGTTTTTAAATTGGGATGGCCCTGCTATGATTGGAGGTGATTTTAATTTGGTTAGGTTTCAGAGTGATAAAAGTAATGGAGTCATAGATTTTAAATGGGCTGACAAGTTTAATGCTTGGATTGATATGTGGGCTTTGGTAGAGATAGGTTTGGCAGGTAGGTCTTTTACTTGGAGTAATAATCAAAGCAATAGGATTATGAGTAGGATTGATAGGATCTTTTGCAATACTAGTTTTGAGGCTTTGTTTCCTTTGGGGAGTGCTAGGGCTTTACCCAGACTAGGGAGTGATCATACTCCCATAGTTTGGGACTCTGGTGAGGTGAATCTGCCTAAGAAAAGTAGTTTTAAATTTGAGAAATAGTGGAGCACTAGGGTAGACTTTTTAGATGTGGTTACTAAAGCCTGGTCTATTCCAGTAAATAGTAATAATCCTCTAGATATTTGGCAGGCTAAGGTGAGGAATTTTAGAAGATCTGCTAAAGGTTGGAGTGCTAATATAGATGCTGAGATTAGGAAAAAGAAAAAATCCCTTATGGAGGAATATGATGTGTTAGATGTGAAAGCAGAAACTCAGGAACTCTCTGAGGATGAAGCTGGTAGATTTAAACAAATTATTGATGAGCTAAGTTCCTTTTGGATAATTGAGGAAATTAAAGCCAAGCAAAGATCTAGAGATAGAGATGTTTGTGAGGGAGATAATACTGCTTATTTTCATGCTTTAGCTAATCAGAGAAGAAGAAATAAAATGATTCCTGTGTTAGAAGGCCCTGATGGGCCTGTAACTGAGACAAAAAAGATGTTAGAGATAGCTATGGGTTTCTATAAAGATCTGTTTGGTGTGGAAAATAGACCTGATATTAGGTTGTTAGATAATTTTTTCTTACCTGAGGAGAAAGTAACAGTAGAAGAGAATGTGATGTTGGAAAGTAGATTTACTTTAGAAGAGATAAAGGAGGCTGTGTTTGGTTCCTATGCTGATGGAGCACCTGGGCCAGATGGTCTATCTTTTTTCTTTTATCAAAAGTATTGGGATATTATTGCTTTAGATTTATTGCATCTCTTTGAAGCTTGGTTTGATGATAAGCTAGATATTTTTAGGTTAAATTTTGCTATGATTACTTTGATCCCAAAGGAGGATGATGCTAGAACTATGAAGAAATTTAGACCTATAAGTTTGCTTAATTGTAGTTTTAAGATTTTGTGCAAAGTGTTAACAAATAGGTTGGCCAAAATCATAGGGAGATTAATATCTCCAAATCAATCTGCCTTTATTAAAGGTAGATATATACTGGAGAGTGTAGTTACTGCACATGAAATTGTTCATGAGGTGCAGAGAAGGAAAATGGAGGGTTTTGTGTTTAAAATTGATTATGAAAAGGCATATGATAGAGTTAATCTAGATTTCTTTATGAGGTATTGCATCTTAGAGGTTTTAGCCCCTTCTGGATTAGGCTTATAAAATAGTTGACCACTGGTGGTTCAGTGGGTGTGAAAATAAATGAAGTAGAAAGTGATTTCTTTATTACAGGCAAAGGTTTAAGACAGGGGGATCCCTTGTCACCTGGGCTTTTCAATTTTGTAGTTGATGTTTTTTCTAAGATGTTGCTTAAAGGTTGTGAGGTGGGGCTGATTAGGGGCCTCTCCCCAGATTTTGTCCCAGGAGGTGTTATTTGCCTCCAATATGCTGATGATACACTGCTTTTCCTTGAGAAAAGTAATGACATAGCCACTCATATGAAATGGATTTTAACCTGCTTTGAACAAATATCTGGCATGAGGATTAATTACCACAAAAGTGAGCTAATTCCTATTAATGTAGAATTAGGGGAATGTACCACTTTCCTGGATATTTTTGGTTGTGTCCTAGGTTCCTTCCCAATTAAATATTTAGGGATTCCTCTCCACCATGATAAGTTGAAAAGGGAGGATTTACAACCTTTGATTGATTCCCTTTTAAGTAGGTTAGCTGGCTGGAGAGGGAAGTTATTATCTTCTGCAGCCAAAAGGGAGTTAGTGAGATCAGTCTTAGCTAGTATCCCAGTGTATTTGTTATCTTTCTTTAAGTTCCCCAAATGGGCCTTGAATCTTATTAATACACAGCTAGCTAATTGCCTTTGGAATGATGAAGAAGGGAATAAAAAAATACATTTAGCTAATTGGTCTTCTGTCTGTATGAGAAAGGAGTTTGGTGGCATGGGGATTCCTAACCTGCAAGATTTAAATCTATGTCTCTTAGGATCTTGGGTTAAGAGATATATACAGGGAGAAGGGACTTTGTGGAGAAAAGTTATAGATTGTAAGTATAATACTAAGGATCCTAATATCCTATGTTGCCATGATGCACACCCATCTACCTTTTGGAAAGGTGTGATGAGTGCTGCAGAAGCTGTGAGGTTTGGGTATAGATGGAAAATAGGAAATGGTAGGAGTGTTAGATTTTGGGAGGATGTTTGGTTTGGCAACACTAATTTGGCAACCCAGTTTTGGGACATATATTTTGTTTCAAATCAACAGACTAGAACTGTTAGGGATATTTGGGATGGAACAACCTTGAGATGTGATTTTAGGAGAAACTTCTCTGATGATATGATGATACAATGGCAGGAATTAGTAGCTATTGCTGAAACTATAGTTTACAATGCTGATGAGGATCAACTTATCTGGACTTATGAAACAAATGGGGTGTACTCTTCAAAATCTATGTATGCTCTAGTAAATTTTAGAGGAGTAACTCCAATATATTTACCTGCTGTCTGGGACTTAAAAATCCCTCCTAGAATTCAGATCTACCTGTGGCTGTTGTCTCAAAACAAAATTATGACTAGAGATAACTTGAGGAGAAGGGGCATACCAAAACCTATGGAATGTTGTTTTTGCAGAGAGTTTGAAAGTGTACAGCACCTGTTTTTTGACTGTATTGTTGCAAGACAGATGTGGGGCTTAGTCAAGGAAATCTGTAGGCATAAAGTAGAGAAATATATAGATGTAGCTGGTAGATGGTTGTGCAACAAAAGATTTTTACAGTTTAATTTCATATCCTCAGCTATTTTGTGGGGGATTTGGAATTCTAGAAATAGTATAGTGTTTAATAGACTTACTTGGTTGGATTTGAAGCAGGTGTGGAGGGTTATACTTTCTTACCTGGGAAATTGGAAAGTTCCTTTCAAGGACCAAATGTGGGAGGAAGTGGACCTGTTCATGAAGCATTTGTCAAACAAGATCAAAGCACCATTGGAGCTGGAACCACCATGAAGTGTTCTTCCTTCGATTGGATATCTTCCTGGGCTCCTGCCGCCAAAACCTCTCATGGTGGACGAGCGTCGCTGGAGTTTCTGAAGGAGAACCCGGAGGAAGACGCCTCAGTTCATGTCGTGCTGTGAAAAAGGGTTCAGCTTGCGGTGTGTAATAGCTCTAGTTGCTTCTTAGCTGTTGCTGTGATAGTTTGTTGGTGGTGTGGGTTAGTTGCTAAACTTAGCTTTTATCTGGTGGCTTTTGAGATGTTTGTGGCTGTTTGTTTTGGGCAGTAGGCTTGGCCCTGTTCCGAGTTTGGTGTTAAAACGCTGTGAGCGGAGGTGTGTGTTGACATTGTGGTTTCATTTTATCATGAAATGGAACCGGGGAGGTGCCTCCCTGTGAATCTAAAAAAAAGAGTTACAAAAGGCAGGTTTTGTGAGGAGGAAGAGAATATTCACCATTTATTTTTCACCTGCCGAACAGCTAGGTATATGTGGAGAGTGGTGGGTGTGGCGATTAGTGTGGAAGTCAGAAATACCACAGAAAGTAAAAAAATATGGCTTTGACAAATTTGGCATAACTCTATAGCTACTAAAGACAATATGTTTAAAAGAGGTTGGAAAAGACATACAAAATGCAGGTTTTGTGAGGAGAAATAGGATATTCACCCTTTATTTTTCACCTGCCGAACAGCTGGGTATATGTGGGGAGTTGTGAGTGTGGCGATTGGTGCTCCACATTGTCCAGGGAATTTTACTCAGTATTTTCACTAGTTATCACATTATGCTATTTTTTTTTGACAAATGTGCATGTTGGTGGGGTGGCATCTTTATATCGGGCAATGTTGAAAATTATAAATAGAGCTTCTTTAAACTAAAAAATATATCATGAAGTCACCAGCAGATGTTTCTTCTTCGGCGAGCTGAATCTTGTTCCGTTATCTCATGATATATATAGTAAACCTGGAATTCCAGTATGGAATTTCATACTGAAAAGATCACAGACAACATTGTTGTACCCTTGCAGACGTCCACTGCGATCATAAGCATCATGGCAAAGGCAAGTTCTTCAATTATCAAGTCATCTCTAATAGGAGTGTTGGAATCGGGTGGTCACAGTTTGTTTCATCTACAGAAACATCGCCGGCAAGCACGAGCCCTAGCTTCCCTCGTTTTCCTTTTACTTCCCATTTTTTAGTGTGGCTAGCATCTTGTTGACAACCTCCCCACGTTGCACTTTTGTTTTCTGGTGGATGATGAACTTTGTTGTTCCATTAACTGTTGATATAGTCTGGTATTTTGGGAAAAGGAGGATGAAAAAACTCATAAAACAGTAATGCATATATGTGGTAACACTTAACACTCAGATCTCGAGTATAGGAAGCTCAAATGGGGCACCATGGTGTCCATGCTCCATACCTAGCTCATGACCATTAGATTGCATTAAGATATGTGTCATTCCAACAGTAGGCTGAGCTAATGGGTCTGCTCATTAGTATTTGTTGATTAGGAAACAAGGAATGACTTCCTAATTAAAAGATATGGTAACTGCTAGCCATTTTGTCCTGGAAAGTTTTTCTCGGATGGCTTGCATGCAGGTATGTGAAAAGTTCACGCTAGAATTTAAGGCTCCAAGATATTTACCTTTTAGAATGTACCTACAATTTAGGTTAGTGCTGTTCCGTGAGCTGATATACTTTTATTAAAATTTACCATGTGCTGAATGAATGACTTCCTATTGTATTTGAAAATAAAAGGGGTTGCATAATTATACTTTCTGGGTATATATGAAATATTTATTGTTTGCATCATACATGTAATCTCTTGGTCATGAGATACATAGAAAACTCTAGTGTTTAGACATACCTAGAAATCGAACTTTGCACAGCCAAAATTTAATCAGGTATATGATAGCCGGTTAAAATTATCGGGTATATGAGTCGTAGCTATCCATCTACGCGCAATTGTTGTTAGGGTATGATACCTACAAAAATTATGGGTATGTGCAAATAAATATGTGAGTATGATATCTAAGAGCAACTCCAACAGGCACGGTAAACACACCCGTGCGGAAAAAATCACCAAATTAGTGTGTGCGCGGGTGGTCGACACGCTCCAGCAGACACGCGAAAATAGAGCGTGCGGGAATTTGTTTGCCGTGCACGGCAAAAAGCGGCAACACGTGCGCCAGATTTACCGCGCCGGCTCCAGCGCACGGGAAAAAAAGAGGTCGAGAGCACACCAACCCCTCCACCACTGAAGCGCGCCACTCTAAATCCTCCCCTCCACGCCGACATGCCTCCGCTCCGCAGCTCTTCTGGCTACCGTGGCGTGTGCGCCTGTCCGGCGGACAACTTCTACGCCGAGATCCGCGCCGCCGGCTACCGCCTGACCCTCGGGACCTTCGAGACCGCGAGGCAAATTACCTAGAAAATTCTTGGGTATATACATACCTAGAAAATTCTTGGGTATAGACATACCTAGAAAATTCTTGGATATATACATACATACAAATTCTTGGGTATAGACATACCTTGAAAATTCTTCGGTATATGATACCTAGTTAAAATCGTTGGACAAGAAGTGGGTTTCCTATGTTGGGTATATGATATCCGGCTAATATTGGTGGACATATGGTACCCGGTGAAAATTGTTAAGTATATGGGACAGTAAATTTATTGGGTATATGATACATGGTAAAAAAATCATTGGATACAAGAGGTGGATACAAGAGGTGGGATTTCTATGTTGGGTATATGATATCCGGCGACTATTGGTGGATATGGTACCCGGTGAAGATCGTTAGGTATATGAGAAGGTAAAAGTTTATTTGATATATGATACCCGGAAAAAATATTGGATAATGGGGTGTGCTACCCGTGTTGGGTATCTGATACTCGGTTTAAATCGTTGGCTATATAAACCTTGTAGAATAATTGGAATTGAGGTATGTTTTATACGATTTTAATTTTTTCAAATAATTATGATAGTTTGTGTACCTATAACATCTCAAATTTTAAAACAAAAGAAGAAAAGGAATTTCCCTTATTTCAAAATTTGTAGCCAACAAAAATTTTGAATTGCTTTTCCCTATGAGCCTAGTGCTCATACTTGTATGAAGTAATCTTTGCCATGTTAGTTTGTTTGAAGTGTGAACATCTCTCTAAACCCTAAACCTTACCCTTCTCAAAACCAAAGAGGAACAAATAAAAAGAAATTAAAATAAAAGGGGAGGCATATGTGGGCTTATGGTCATTTCACAAGTAATGGCCTATGCCCTATTTACTTTGTCCAAATGGTGAAACCCTCCATCTACCCAACCTTCATCAAATGAACCCAAAACCATGATCTTTTGGATCAAAGAGGAATAAAGAAAAATAAAATAACATCACATATGGGCCTATGGCCATTTTTGAAAATCTTTAACCTAGGCCATATTAATTTGTGCCAATGGTTTGGAAACTCATCTAAACTCAAAATAATACCTTTTGCATCAAAGAAACCAAAAACAAATCAAAAGAAAAATCAAAATCAAGTGACATGTGATAATGGTCACATGTGACAATTTTAACATCTTACCCACATTGAGCTCATGTATTAAGAAACTTTTAAACCAAAGTCTCTCAACTCTTTGCACCTCATCCAAGACCTCATCAAGATGAACACTTTTGATGTTGACCACTTTGACTCGTTCCTTTTCTATTGCTTAATACAAGGATGGAAAGTGGCAATGTTGAATCAGATTCTAGATCATACACTTTTTGGTTTTTCACAAACCAGCACCATTTTGCACAGCACCACCACCATTGTGTGCCAAATAATACTTGAATCAACTCCACCATAAATCTTTGCAAAATTTAAAATTTTCTCACTTGCGGCCATTTGGTCGAGCATCTTATGTGCACAATTCTGCCAACCCAAGACATCCTTTTAACCAGCAGATAATGGCCTAAACCATCTAACCTTGGTCATCATTTGTACTCTCATGTACCCCTTGCTTCATGCCAAGCACCAGAGACATAGTTTAGTACATGAGATCATCACATATTGACCATGTCGTGGCATGACACCACTCCATCATGCCACTCCTCTCTCCCCTCCTTTCTACCGTGCACAACCATGTCAGCAGCCTCCCTCTCTGTCAACACCCGGATTTTTAAGTCTAGATGCCTATTATGCCGTACATCGCAATCCCAGGAAGATTGTTTTTGCGAGACATAACAGTTGAATATCATAGAGTCATCATTCATTACAATACCAACATAGTCATTACATAAATAGGATCACATGATCTAGTCTTATTACAACACTTGATCTAATGATCATTACACAAATACGTAGTGGAAGCGAAGTAGTAGTGGGCTATCTATTCCACAGGCAACGCTTGACGTTAGAAGCTCCTAGTTGTCGTAGACGTCCTGCTTGCCGTCATCTTCATATTGTTGTTCAGCTTCGTAGTCTGGCCATTTGAATAGCCAGGGACAAAGCCGTGAGTACTTTCAAGTACTCGCAAACTAATACTAGTGTAAGTACTAACATTGCTATTGAGAGGGTTCTAAGCTCTAGGGTTATTTGCATAAAGCCAATTTGAGTTCATAAACCTTTTTGTAAGAGACTCGTCATTTTCTAACTAACTCAAGTGGGAACACTACTGTCATTCCCACAACTCTGTTGTGATTCAAAATCAAAGTCACCTCTCAAGTTCAATTCACGAGTCAAAAAGATATAAATTTCTGATGACGGAAACAGTATGGCCTTTCCAACTGTCCATGACCGCGGACGCGGCTATTCGAATAGGTTTACACTCTGCAGAGGTTACACACTTGTGCCACAACATTTGATTACATCCGTCGGAGATAACCCCGAATCATCGTAACTCAGTACGCGGATCATCAACCATAACCTTTCACTTATATATCCTAGTATAGGCACCTCTCCCCATGAGCTTGGCCTCCCAGTGAAGACAAACCGTCAGCCTGGGAACTGCATAGGGCTTGGCCGGACATTCACCTCTTTTCACGTCATTTCACATCATTTCACTTAAACGGAGGCAGCCTCGGCATAATCTCTATGACGCTTGTTCAGAGGGAACCCATACTAAGACACATAAAATTTCCAGCTAAGCCTTACCCATAATCAGGTATTGTGGGGGTACTCAAAAATTGGAAAGGTATCGCATCCAACTCAATCATCAGTTTTTATCAAGTTCACCAAGACAAATTCATGTCATATTCACCTTCGAAATCTTTCAATGGAAATGCCTCATCATTCCAAGGTTTTCACCATCATTTCAAAAACACATGTTCTCATCTAGAGTAGTCATTTTTAATTTAGCACTAGCAACTAGGTATGAGGGGTGCTAAGTAGTTTGCTTTTCTTCTAGGCTAACTTTGATACTCTTGTACCCATCTAATACTAACCAGGTGAATCATGAATCAAAAAGTACTTTGAATAATCAAAAGGCAATAAAGCTTGTAAAGTAAAAACTTGGGATATGATCATTAAACATAAAGTAAAGGAGTGATGCCTTGCTCTTGGTGAGCTTTGCACTTTGCAAGAATATTATCTTGCCTTGGTTGGGGAATTGGTCAAAATGGTCTTCTTCTCCTTGGAAGTAGACCTCCTCCTCCTCTTGATATTCCTCGGTACTAGCATCTAAAATCGAATACGAGGTATACAATCATCATACCAAACTTAAGTACTAGACTAAGCACACATATGGGTCACACAAACTTAGGCTAGCATCACACATTACTATTAGGTGTAGTTGACTTTGTTTTCCTCTTTACCAAAAATAATTTCCTCTCATTATAAATACTAATTGAGGTGTTTCTTTTAATTCCTTAGAGAAATAATTTCCTCTCATTATCTTGTTAAGATTTAATTTCCTCAATGACTAATATACGACCTAGGTTGACCAAAGTCAACCTCTCCATATTCATCATTTTAGGAAAATGATTTAAATGAGGTGAAGCACCTCATGCAATTTAATCCTAACATAGTAATGATTTAAGATCATCAAACAATTTCACATGAGACCTAATAGACCGGGGTCTCTATCTCATTTTAACTTGTTTGTGACAAGATTTAAATGAGAGAAAAGCTCCCATAAGATTTATAAATAGTTTTGGACAATATCTTTGACTAAGAATAGCCATAGGGTCCTTTATTTAAACTAGGCCATTGATACGTCCAATTTGCATCACTATTTTATATCATAATTTGCTGTTATTCATTGATATATTTCATATTGGGACACAATACTTATGTTATTTCATCTATTTTGCATGTTTCATCATTATTGGGAGATCAAGCACCGGAGCCAGGATTCTGCTGGAAAAAGCACCGTCAGAACGCAATATTTCGGAAGATCAACTCTGGAAGGAAATTATACCAAAAATCCTATTTTTCAAGATGACGAAAGAAGCCAGAAGGAGGAGCCAGGAGGAGCCAGGGTGGGCCCATACCCTAGGGCGGCGCGGCCCAAGCCCTGGCCGCGCCGCCATGTGGTGTGAGGGGCCCACGACCCCTTTCGCCTCCTTTTCTTCGCGAAATCCTTCGTCCCGAAAACCTAAGCCAGAAGGGGTACCTCACGAAGAGTTACAGCCGCCTCTGCGGGGCGGAGAACACCGGAGAGAAAAGAGCTCTCCGGCGGGCAGGAATCCGCCGGGGAAATTCCCTCCGGGAGGGGGAAATCGACGCCATCGTCACCGTCATCGAGCTGGACATCATCTCCATCACCATCATCATCATCTCCACCATCATCACCGCCGTCGTCACCGCTGGACACCGTCACCGCCGTAGCAATTTGGGTTTGATCTTGATTGTTTGATAGGGGAAACTCTCCCGGTATCGATCTCTACTTGTTGTTGATGCTATTGAGTGAAACCATTGAACCAAGTTTATGTTCAGATTGTTATTCATCATCATATCACCTCTGATCATGTTCCATATGATGTCTCGTGAGTAGTTCGTTTAGTTCTTGAGGACATGGGTGAAGTCTAAATGTTAGTAGTGAACTATGGTTGAGTAATATTCAATGGTGTGATATTTAAGTTGTGGTGTTATTCTTCTAGTGGTGTCATGTGAACGTCGACTACATGACACTTCACCATTTATGGGCCTAGGGGAATGCATCTTGTATTCGTTTGCCAATTGCGGGGTTGCCGGAGTGACGAAACCTAAACCCCCGTTGGTATATCGATGCGGGAGGGATCGCAGGATCTCAGAGTTTAAGGCTGTGGTTAGATTTATTCTTAATTACTTTCTTGTAGTTGCGGATGCTTGCAAGGGGTATAATCACAAGTATGTATTAGTCCTAGGAAGGGCGGTACATTAGCATAGGTTCACCCACACAACACTTATCACAACAATGAAGATTAATTAGCCGTATGTAGCGAAAGCACTAGACTAAAATCCCATGTGTCCTCGAGAACGTTTGGTCATTATAAGTAAACAAACCGGCTTGTCCTTTGTGCTAAAAAGGATTGGGCCACTCGCTGCAATTGTTACTCTCGCACTTTACATACTCGTACTTTATTCAATTGTTACATCAAAACCCCCTGAATACTTGTCTGTGAGCATTTACAGTGAATCCTTCATCGAAACTGCTTGTCAACACCTTCTGCTCCTCGTTGGGATCAACATTCTTACTTATCGAAGACACTACGATACACCCCCTATACTTGTGGGTCATCAAGACTATTTTCTGGCGCCGTTGCCGGGGAGCATAGCTTTATTTGGAAGTTCACTTGGATTAATATTGTTCGCTGCAAATTCTCCATCATGGGTAAACCTCGCGATACTAAGATCGCCATATTACCATCCACTACAAGAAAAGGTACAATTCTGAATACCTCTGCTGCTCTTGATTCACCATCCGTGATTGATAAACTTGTTTCACCGCCACATGCTTCGCATGCGGGTACATCTGCTGAATCTGAACACTCTCATAATATTGATAATGTTTCTGCTGTGCTTGATGATAGTGGTTCATTGGGATCCTTTCTAGATGCTACAATTGCTAGGTCTAGACAAATTGAAAATACTGAAACTCCTAATGCTTCTACTTTTCCATGCTATGATTTTCTAAGGAATGCAGGGATATTGGAGGATTTCTTAACCCTTGTCAACAGGGCAGGGTTAACCACCTATATGGGAGATGAAAGGGAGCAATATTACTTGCTCACCAAAATCTTCGTTGAGAGTTTCCAGTTCAACAACAAACAATATGAGCCAACGGTCGCATTCAGGATCTATGGTAATCCTGTTACTATGCCATTGAAGGATTTTTGTTGTGCCTTGGATATTGCCCCTGTAGGTACAGCAAGTAGGATTGATGACAACCCCCGGGACTTGTTGGAGCTCTACCGAGGGATCACCGATGATGATTGTCGCACCATTCAGCGGGGCAAGATAAGGAACATTCAACTCCCCGCCATTAAGTATTTTGCATACTACATTGCTACTTGCATTCTTGGTAGGGAGAACACTAGTAATATTTCTAGCTACCATCTTGCTTTCCTGAATATTGCACTTACTGGTCAAACATCTTATCACCTTGGTGCTCTTATTGCTCGCCGCCTGACTACCAGGGGGCCTATTTTTGGAGGAACTATAGCACTGCGTGTTTTAACATATCTTAATCTTCCTATTGATCCTAAT
Source organism: Lolium rigidum (assembly GCF_022539505.1). Lineage (NCBI taxonomy): Eukaryota > Viridiplantae > Streptophyta > Magnoliopsida > Poales > Poaceae > Lolium > Lolium rigidum. Next base: position 196,786,643 of record NC_061510.1, on the reverse strand, counting down.
GATGTGCCATTGGCCCCTAGGGAGACTCGATATTACTGCTATGAAGAGTCATCATTTTGTTACCACTGACTCTACTTTAGATAATATGGTGTATAGAATGTTGTTTTCTGACGGGGATGAGAAAGAAATTCCTCTTCCCCAACTAGGTTTGTTAAGTATTGACAGGCAATCATGGTCGTGCACTAAGGAGGAAGTGGATGAGCATTTGAAGATAAAAGACTTCCACCAGCAGCATGACTCCGAGGACGTCGAGCCCTCCTATGATTACACCGTCACACATCCCGGTGCTTCTTCTAGCACATACCCGGAATACGATCCATCTTCGTCGTACTACGGAGACACTACCTCATGGGATCGATGGGATTGAACTCCACTTAGGCCAAAAGCCTAAGCTTGGGGGGAGGTATACCGGCATCACTCATTCTTTGCATATTATGATTGCTGGATACTTGTACATACTTGTTTTGTTCGTTTGAGTGGTTTTCTAATGAGAAGAAGATGATATTTGGGGAAGTGCTGCCTGAAAACAGATTCTGGAACGTTACCGTAAAAATTCTCAAAAATAGCCAGAGCGTCATTTTGAGCTGCCAATTTTTGTGCAGGTTCCCCAGGTTGTTATCTAACTTTCATTAGTTGAACACTTTTCGATCTGAGCAACGTAAGATTTTTGTAAAAATCGATTTCTGTACTGCTGTCAGGTTTTGGCAGATTTCTGCCACCTCGCTTTTCTGTGTTTCTTTTAGTTTGCTATTTCTTATTTTTGCTTTGTTTCCTTCCCAAAACACAAAAAAGACCAAAAATATTTCTGTTGTTTCTCTTCACCATTGGTTTGCTTTGGTTTCTTGCATTTGTTTCACTTTATTTGCTATTGCTAGTTTGCTATAAGAAAACCCAAAAAGATTTTTCTTTGTTTGTTTGTTTTCTTTTGTTCTTGTTCTCAAATTCGAAAACACCAAAAATATTTGCTGTTCTTCTTTGGTTTGTAAATTTCTTTATGAGTTCCATGGTCTTCGGTGGCTGGAGCGTGGTTTTCATTTCATATTATCCAAGCTACACAAGTGAAAAGGCAATAATGACGATCTACGACAATTGGATTGTGGTGAGAGGCTGGTATGAACTCTATTTGTTTTCATTTTTGTACATATACTCATCCATGTGAGCATGCTTAGTTGGTTCATGTGAGGTATATGTTATTTGAGAAAGTCTAGTAGTTCATGATCTCTCATGTTTAGCTCCAATCTATTAATATGAGTAGCATGTCATGGATGTTTGCTTACATTGTTTTATTCATAAGTAAGTATGGCATTGTGGTATCCTCCTCTCGAATAATTCATTTATATCGACTTGGCACATGCTCACGCATGCATATGACTGAACAAAAAGTCAATTAAGCCTCGATGATCTATATTGCTTCAGAGTTCTTGTATCACTTTTATGCCTCCGTTAATTTATTTTGCCGCAAGCATGATTATGACAGTTACTGCTCTCTTGATTTGTCGCTCCCTAGTCTTTTGCTATCCTTCACTTGTACTGAGCGGGAACGCTGCTCGTGCTTCCAACCACATGAAAACCAAGTTATTCCAGCGTGTCCACCATAAATACCTATGCATGGCATTTCAAACCATTCCAAGTAAATTCTCATGCGCTACCTTTAAAACCTTCAAAATGCTTCTCAATTTGTGTTTATGTTTCATAGCTCATGAGGAAGTATGTGGTGTTTAGCTTTCAACCTTGTCATTTACTTTTGACGGACTCTCATATGGACTAGTGGCACATCCGCTTATCCAATAATTTTGCAAAAAGAGCTGGCAATGGGATTCCCGATCCCGAATTAATTAACTTAAATAGACACTCCTCCATGGTTTGTGATTGTTGGACGGCACCCGAAGGATTCGGTTAGCCATGGCTTGTGTAAGCAAAGGTTGGGGGGAGTGTCATCATCATAATAAAACTAAAATAAAAAGGCACTCCTTCATGGTATGAGATTGTTGGCAGGCACCCGAGGATTCAGTTAGCCATGGTTTGTGCAAGAAAGGTTGGAAGGAGTGCCACATAAATATGCAATAATTCATGGGAGCCGCTCTTGAAAGTCCGGTTGGCGAGGTAGTTAGTGAACCCATTACCATTCGTTGACAACAACAAACACCTCTCAAAATAATTTTACTCCTGTCTTTATAAAAATGAAAAGCTCTAGCGCATGTTAATCCCTGCTTCCCTCTGCGAAGGGTCAATCTTTTACTTTTATGTTGTGTCTCCATTATTTCTTTGAGCACTATCTTGAGAGCACAACTGTCATTCTTAGTATAATATGCTTGTCTCAAAATATGATTGATTGTGGTATAACTTTGATGCATTTATCTTTTGACAATCACTACTTCTAGTCTTTCTATGAACTCCAAAGGTGCCCGGGCATTTATGTTTTGCCAATCAAATACGAGCAAGCGAGATACCACTTTATCATACTCTCTTATGAACATTGCAATCCTGCTTATATACATGATTCATGATGCTTATTATTAATTGTTGGTACCTCTCCATGATTGACATAGCTGTTAGATGATCTTATTTGCATGTATCTCATTATGAACTACTTAAGTATTAGCCATAGCATGAGAATATATACATCATATGAGCAAATGTGTTCGTGAAAGTTCTTTTATCGCTCAGTTGTTAACTGAATTGCTTGAGGACAAGCAATAAGCTAAGCTTGGGGGAGTTGATACGTCCAAAACGTATCTACTTTCCCGAACACTTTTGCTATTGTTTTGCCTCTAATTTGTGTATTTTGGATGCAACTAACACGGACTAACGCTGTTTTCAGCAGAACTGTTCTGGTGTCTCGTTTTTGTGCAGAAATCCAACTTTCGGGAAAATCCTCGGAATTTATGCAGAAGGCCCTATTTTCCCAGGAAACTAATGGAGCCAGAAGGACAATTGAGGTGGAGGCCCGAGGGCCCCACACCATAGGGCGGCGCGGCCGAGGGGGGCCGCGCGGCCCTGTGGTGTGGCCCCCTCGGCCGGCCTCCGACGCCCTCCTTCGGACTATTTATCGGCCTCGACCTAAAAACGCACAGGGAGAAGTCGAAGTCGCCAGAAACCCTCCAGAACGCCGCCACATCGCGAAACTCCGTCGCGGGAGCCAGAAGTCTCCGTTCTGGCACTCCGCCGGGACGGGGAATTGGAGGAGATCATCACCGCCATCACCGCCAACGCCTCTACATCAACCAGCCATGTTTCCCCCATCCATGTGTGAGTAATTCCCCGCTGTAGGCCGAAGGGGATGGTAGGGATTGGATGAGATTGGTCATGTAATAGCATAAGATTGTTAGGGCATAGTGCCTAGTGTCCGTAATTGGTACTTTGATGATATTGTTGCAACTTGTTATGCTTAATGCTTGTCACTAGGGCCCGAGTGCCAGGATCTCAGATCTGAACATGTTATTGTTTCATGAAGATAATCATTGTTTATGGTCTTACCTATAAGTTGTATACACATGTCGCTGTCCGGAACCGATGGCCCCGAAGTGACAGAAATCGGGACAACCGGAGGGAATGGTAGTGATGTGAGGATCACATGTGTTCACGGAGTGTTAATGCTTTGCTCCGGTACTCTATTAAAAGGAGTACCTTAATATCCAATAGTTTCCCTTGAGGCCCGGCTGCCACCGGCTGGTAGGACAAAAGATGTTGTGCAAGTTTCTCATTGCGAGCACGCACGACTATATATGGAACACATGCCTATTGATTGCTTTGTACTTGGACACCGTTTTATTATTATCTCGCAAATGCCCTCGCTATGATTGTTACATGAGTTTCTCTCATCCATGCAACGCCCGTCATCCGTCCCCGTGCCTACGGTATTTTAATCCTGCTTGTTTACTAAAATCACTACTGCTGTCTTCGTTACTCTCTGCTCGTTATTTCACTACTGCTACTCGCTATAAAACTGCATTACTACTGATAAACTCTTGCGAGCAAGTCTGTTTCCAGGTGCAGCTGAATTGACAACTCCGCTGTTATATCATAATTTATATCATAATTTATATCATAATTTGTTGTAGAGCATGTTGCAGAAGCTTGGGAAAGAATGAAATCTTTGGTTAAAAATTGCCCAACCCATGGACTGACTACTTGGATGATCATCCAAACCTTTTATGCAGGACTGAACTTTTCTTCGCGGAACCTATTGGATTCAGCTGCTGGAGGTACCTTTATGTCCATCACTCTTGGTGAAGCAACAAAGCTTCTTGATAATATGATGATTAATTACTCCGAATGGCACACGGAAAGAGCTCCACAAGGTAAGAAGGTAAATTCCGTCGAAGAAACCTCTTCCTTGAGTGATAAGATTGATGCTATTATGTCTATGCTTGTGAATGGTAGGACTAATGTTGATCCTAATAATGTTCCGTTAGCTTCATTGGTTGCTCAAAAAGAACATGTTGATGTGAATTTCGTTAAAAATAACAATTACAATAATTCTAGGCCATATCCTGCTAATGGTAACTCTTATGGTAGATATGTTTCACCTAATGAGGAAAAGATGTTAGAAATTGAAAGATCCACCAAGAGCTTTATGCAATCACAATATGAGCAAAATAAATTGTTTACTAAAACTATGAATGAACAATCTGCCTTGTTGAAGAATATAGGAAATCAACTTGAAAATCTGAATATGGAGATTTCTGGGTTGCAAACTAAACTTGCAAATGCTGAAAACCGAATCTCATACATGTCTGCGTCACAATCTTCTTTAATTAATAAAATGGTTGCTAAACCTGAGGATATTGAAAATAAAATTGTTACTACAGCAAATGCCATCCAAGTTAGAATTAATGAGAATATAAGATTGATGGCCGAATTGCATGCTAGATGGGAAAGAGAAGAAAATGAAAAACTAGCTAAAAAGAATAATGTAGCTAAAGTTTGGACTATTACCACCACTAGTAATGTTAATGATTCACATGTTGCTGCACCTCCTACTATCAATGGTAAAATAATTGGTGGTGGCAATGTTACTACTTCTAGTGCAAAGCGTGCAAAATTGCCTGAAACTGCTAAAACTGCTGAAACTGCCTGTGATAAAACTGCTGAAATTTTTTCCAACATTGGGGATGATGATCCCATTGCTTTAGATTATAATGGTTTGGATTTTGATGATTGTCACATCTCTGAAGTTATAAAGTTCTTACAAAAACTTGCTAAAAGTCCTAATGCTAGTGCTATAAATTTGGCTTTCACAAAACATATTACAAATGCTCTCATAAAAGCTAGAGAGGAGAAACTAAAACTTGAAACTTCTATTCCTAGAAAGTTAGAAGATGGTTGGGAGCCCATCATTAAGATGAAGGTCAATGACTTTGATTGTAATGCTTTATGTGATCTTGGTGCAAGTATTTCCGTTATGCCTAAGAAAATCTATAATATGCTTGACTTGCCACCATTGAAAAATTGTTATTTGGATGTTAATCTTGTTGATGATGCTATAAAGAAACCTTTGGGTAGAATTGATAATGTTCGCATTACCGTTAACAATAACCTTGTCCCCGTTGATTTTGTTGTCTTGGATATTGAATGCAATGCATCTTGTCCCATTATATTGGGAAGACCTTTTCTTCGAACTGTTGGAGCCATCATTGATATGAAGGAAGGTAATATTAAATATCAATTTCCTCTCAAGAAAGGTATGGAACACTTCCCTAGAAAGAGAATGAAGTTACCTTTTGATTCTATTATTAGAAAAAGTTATGATGTTGATGCTTCGTCTCTTGATAATACTTGATATACACTTTCTGCGCCTAGCTGAAAGGCGTTAAATAAAGCGCTTATGGGAGACAACCCATGTTTTTACTCCAGTACTTTTATTTTATATTTGAGTCTTGGAAGTTGTTTACTACTGTAGCAACCTCTCCTTATCTTAGTTTTGTGCATTGTTGTGCCAAGTAAAGTCTTTGATAGTAAGGTTCATACTAGATTTGGATTACTGCGCGAAGCAGATTTCTTTGCTGTCACGAATTTCGACCTGCCTCTCTGTAGGTAGCTCAGAAAAATATGCCAATTTACGTGCGTGATCCACAGATATGTACGCAACTTTCATTCAATTTTGGCATTTTCATTTGAGCAAGTCTGGTGCCTCAATAAAATCCATCTTTACGGACTGTTCTGTTTTGACAGATTCTGCCTTTTATTTCGCATTGCCTCTTTTGCTATGATGGATGAATTTCTTTGTTCCATTAATGTCCAGTAGCTTTGTGCAATGTCCAAAAGTGTTAAGAATGATTGTGTCACCTCTGAACATGTGAATTTTTATTATGCACTAACCCTCTAATGAGTTGTTTCGAGTTTGGTGTGGAGGAAGTTTTCAAGGATCAAGAGAGGGAGATGATACAATATGATCAAGGAGAGTGAAAGCTCTAAGCTTGGGGATGCCCCGGTGGTTCACCCCTGCATATTTTAAGAAGACTCAAGCGTCTAAGCTTGGGGATGCCCAAGGCATCCCCTTCTTCATCGACAACATTATCGGGTTCCTCCCCTGAAACTATATTTTTATTCCATCACATCTTATGTGCTTTGCTTGGAGCGTCGGTTTGTTTTTGTTTTTGTTTTTGTTTGAATAAAATGGATCCTAGCATTCATTGTGTGGGAGAGAGACACGCTCCGCTGTTGCATATGGACAAATATGTCCTTAGGCTTTACTCATAGTATTCATGGCGAAGGTTGAATCTTCTTCGTTAAATTGTTATATGGTTGGAATTGGGAAATGCTACATGTAGTAATTCTAAAATGTATTGAATAATTTGATACTTGGCAATTGTTGTGCTCATGTTTAAGCTCTTGCATCATATACTTTGCACCCATTAATGAAGAAATACATAGAGCTTGCTAAAATTTGGTTTGCATATTTGGTCTCTCTAAAGTCTAGATAATTTCTAGTATTGAGTTTGAACAACAAGGAAGACGGTGTAGAGTCTTATAATGTTTACAATGTGTCTTTTATGTGAGTTTTGCTGCACCGGTTCATCCTTGTGTTTGTTTCAAATAACCTTGCTAGCCTAAACCTTGTATCGAGAGGGAATACTTCTCATGCATCCAAAATCCTTGAGCCAACCACTATGCCATTTGTGTCCACCATACCTACCTACTACATGTTATTTCTCCGCCATTCCAAAGTAAATTGCTTGAGTGCTACCTTTAAAATTTCCATTCTTTACCTTTGCAATATATAGCTCATGGGACAAATAGCCTAAAAACTATTGTGGTATTGAATATGTACTTATGCACTTTATCTCTTATTAAGTTGCTTGTTGTGCGATAACCATGTTCCCGGGGACGCCATCAACTACTCTTTGTTGAATATCATGTGAGTTGCTATGCATGTCCGTCTTGTCTGAAGTAAGGGATATTTACCACTCATTTAATGGTTAGAGCATGCATATTGTTAGAGAAGAACATTGGGCCGCTAACTAAAGCCATGAATCATGGTGGAAGTTTCAGTTTTGGACATATATCCTCAATCTCATATGAGAACATTAATTGTTGCTAAATGCTTATGCATTAAAGAGGAGTCCATTATCCGTTGTCTATGTTGTCCCGGTATGGATGTCTAAGTTGAGAATAATCAAAAGCGAGAAATCCAAATGCGAGCTTTCTCCTTAGACCTTTGTACAGGCGGCATGGAGGTACCCCTTTGTGACACTTGGTTAAAACATGTGTATTGTGATAATCCCGGTAATCCAAGCTAATTAGGACAAGGTGCGGGCACTATTAGTATACTATGCATGAGGCTTGCAACTTGTAAGATATAATTTACATGATACATATGCTTTATTACTACCGTTGAAAAAATTGTTTCATGTTTTCAAAACCAAAGCTCTAGCACAAATATAGCAATCAATGCTTCCCTCTGCGAAGGGCCTTTCTTTTACTTTTATGTTGAGTCAGTTCACCTATCTCTCTCCACCTCAAGAAGCAAACACTTGTGTGAACTGTGCATTGATTCCTACATACTTGCATATTGCACTTGTTATATTACTTTACATTGACAATATCCATGAGATATACATGTTATAAGTTGAAAGCAACCGCTGAAACTTAATCTTCCTTTGTGTTGCTTCAATACCTTTACTTTGATTTATTGCTTTATGAGTTAACTCTTATGCAAGACTTATTGATGCTTGTCTTGAAAGTACTATTCATGAAAAGTCTTTGCTTTATGATTCATTTGTTTACTCATGTCATTACCATTGTTTTGATCGCTGCATTCATTACATATGCTTACAATAGTATGATCAAGGTTATGATGGCATGTCACTCCAGAAATTATCTTTGTTATCGTTTACCTGCTCGGGACGAGCGAGAACTAAGCTTGGGGATGCTGATACGTCTCCGACGTATCGATAATTTCTTATGTTCCATGCCACATTATTGATGATATCTACATGTTTTATACACATTATATGTCGTATTTATGCATTTTCCGGCACTAATCTATTAACGAGATGCCGAAGAGCCAGTTGTTGTTTTCTACTGTTTTTGGTTTCAGAAATCCTAGTAAGGAAATATTCTCGGAATTGGATGAAATCAACGCCCAGGGTCCTATTTTTGCACGAAGCTTCCAGAAGACCGAGGGATAGACGAAGTGGGGCCACGAGGCGCCGCCACAACAGGGCGGCGCGGCTTGGGCCTTGGCCGCGCGACCCTGGCGTGTGGGGCCCTCGTGTGGCCTCCTGACCTGCCCTTCCGCCTACTTAAAGCCTCCGTCGCGAAACCCCCAGTACCGAGAGCCACGATATGGAAAACCTTCCAGAGACGCCGCCGCCGCCAATCCCATCTCGGGGGATTCAGGAGATCGCCTCCGGCACCTGCCGGAGAGGGGAATCATCTCCCGGAGGACTCTTCACCGCCATGGTCGCCTCCGGAGTGATGAGTGAGTAGTTCACCCCTGGACTATGGGTCCATAGCGGTAGCTAGATGGTCGTCTTCTCCTTATGTGCTTCATTGTCGGATCTTGTGAGCTGCCTAACATGATCAAGATCATCTATCCGTAATTCTATATGTTGTGTTTGTCGGGATCCGATGGATAGAGAATACTATGTTATGTTGATTATCAATCTATTACCTATGTGTTGTTTATGATCTTGCATGCTCTCCGTTATTAGTAGAGGCTCGGCCAAGTTTTTACTCTTAACTCCAAGAGGGAGTATTTATGCTCGATAGTGGGTTCATGCGTCCATTAAATCCGGGACGAGTGACGGAAAGTTCTAAGGTTGTGGATGTGCTTGTTGCCACTAGGGATAAAACATTGATGCTATGTCCGAGGATGTAGTTATTGATTACATTACGCACCATACTTAATGCAATTATCTGTTGTTTGCAACTTAATACTGGAAGGGGTTCGGATGATAACCTCGAAGGTGGACTTTTTAGGCATAGATGCATGCTTGGATAGCGGTCTATGTACTTTGTCGTAATGCCCAATTAAATCTCACAATACTCATTATATCATGTATGTGCATTGTCATGCTCTCTCTATTTGTCAATTGCCCGACTGTAATTTGTTCACCCAACATGCTATTTATCTTATGGGAGAGACACCTCTAGTGAACTGTGGACCCCGGTCCATTCTTTTACATTGAATACAATCTACTCGCAATACTTGTTCTACTTGTTTTCTGCAAACAATCATCATCCACACTATACATCTAATCCTTTGTTACAGCAAGCCGGTGAGATTGACAACCTCACTCTGTTTCGTTGGGGCAAAGTACTTTGGTTGTGTTGTGCAGGTTCCACGTTGGCGCCGGAATCCCTGGTGTTGCGCCGCACTACATCCCGCCGCCATCAACCATCAACGTGCTTCTTGGCTCCTCCTGGTTCGATAAACCTTGGTTTCTTCCTGAGTGAAAACTTGCTGCTGTACGCATCACACCTTCCTCTTGGGGTTCCCAACGGACGTGTGCTTTACACGCCATCAGCGGGAAACCTAACAGGCTACGCAGAGGGGAAAGGGAATGGGCCGGCCCAGCAACGCAGCGGGCCAACTGACAGCGTGGGGTCCACGCGTCAGCGTGACTTAACCGCCAAAACGGTACGCGCCTTTCCGCGCCGTAGGATTAGGCGAGGATCGGACGGACGACGAGCGTCGTCGTCTCTGACGAGAGGTGGCCACTGGCGCGGCGACGGTGGGGGGTCGGGGACTCACCGGCGGCGCGGCGATGGTCGGCGACGAGCGGTGGAGAGGTTGTCGACGATGGTGAAGCAGATGGAAGCAGCGGTGGCGCCTGGGGTGCACTGCAACGGCTCCTCCCCTTCGCTGGACTCCGGCGGGGACCGATCCTCCAATTCCAGCGAGGGAGTGGCTAATGTGGAGGGGAGAAGCGCTAGGAATTCTCAGTGGCGAGAGGGAAGAGTGATGGTGTGGCGAATTCGAAGAAGGAAGGGCTCCTTTTATAGCGGCGAGGCAGTGCCGTGGGTCTGAGGTGAGGTCATCCATGGCGTCGGCTCTACAGCGGCGCAGGGGCACTGGTAATGATGCACGCGGGCAGGCGACGTCCTGGCGATGACGCCGAGCTTGATTGCGGGGAAAAAGATGCACATGCGAGCTCGTGAGCTTGACGGGAGCTTGCAGGTCAGTGGCGGGTTTCGTCGACGGTGACGACGGCCACAGCTCTCCCGCGGTCAAACGGTCGTGTCTGGGCGTCTCCTGGTGGCTTGGCACAGCGACTGGCGAGCGGCGGAGGCAAGTGGTGGCGTGGAGCATCGGGCGACATCATGCTCTGGCGTGCCCGTGGCGTTCGCCGTGCGCGCTCTGGCGTGCGCGTGTGCGTCACTGGCACGTCTGGGCGTGGCTCTTTCCAATCAAGGCGGTGCATGAAATCGTCGAGTGTGGTGTCTGGCACGATCAGGTGAGTGAGAGGGAGTTAGAGGACATGGTGGTGTAGGGTGGAGGTGACCAGAGAGAGGAGTGGCATGGTGAGCTCATGCCATGCCACGGCATGGTCTTGCCACGGTCATGGTGACCAAGTGGAAGGGTTGCAGGGGCTGGCACTGGTGCTGAGGGGTGTGGTGAAGCTCCAGAGCAGCAGAGGTGGCCAGGGTTGGACTTGGTCCAAGCAAAAATTCAGTATGGGCACAATTTTTATCCATGCCTGCAAGGTGTTTGTAAAAATGGCTGCAAGAAAATTACTTTGGAAATTTGGAAAGATTTTTGGTGGAGTGTAAACATATAATATTAGAAGTAGAATGGAGGTGGTGGTGGTCAAAATGGGGTTGAAATGCAAAATCACAAATTGCATAAGATCTACAATTTGCATTATGGTTCCAACTTTGCTTGATCACCATTTGAATTTGAGAAAGAATTTGCAGGGGTGGTTTTGGGAAAAGTTGTTCACCTTGATGTTTTCTTGGATGGGGTGCAAAGATTTGGCAAAGTTTAGTTTAGAAAACTTCCAAACCAGGGGCTCAAAGATGGCATCAGGCTAAGATTGTCAAAATTGACCACATTGCATGTGAGTTGGAATTTCAATTTGTTTCAATTTGATTTGAGTTTCTTTGATTCCAAAAGTGTTTATAAGTATTTAGTAACCATTTCCAACCAATGGTGCAAGCCAAAATGGTCTAGGTTAAGAATTTGAAAAAATGGCATAAGCCATATGTGAGTGTTGATTTGATTTTTCTATTTTCATTTCTCTTTTCTTTTTCCTTTCAATTGGGTGATCCAGAGATCATTGGTTAGGGTTTTAGTACAAAGGTAATCACACAAGCAATCATCATGGCAAAATGCACACTAGAATAATTAACAAGGTGATTTGTATGCATAGCACTATACGGAGATAAAAAGTTTTTGTTGGTTCTCAAATTTGTATTTTTGGGAAACTCTCTTTCTTTCTTTATTGAAAAGTTGGGATGTTACAAACCCTTCCCCCTTACAAAATATCTCGTCCCGAGATCTAAAGAAAACTAGGTACTAAGGAGATCTAGGTATTCCTTCTTCATATCTTCTTCACGCTCCCAGGTGGCTTCTTCTTCGGTGTGGTTGCTCCATTGAATCTTCAGGAACTTGATACTTCTGGTGCGGGTGGTTCTGAAAGCTTCTTCAAGTATGCGGATAGGCACTTCGCGGTATGTCAGGTCCTTGTTGATATCAATAGCTCGGTGATCGATGTTCTTGAATACTTCGGTCTTCTCCGGCACTTCTAAGCACTTCCGAAGTAGTGAGATGTGGAACACATTGTGCACTGCAGACATTTTTTCCGGTAGTTCAAGTTGATATAAAACTTCTCCTCGGCGACTCAGAACTTTGAAGGGTCCGACATATCTGGGGGCGAGCTTTCCTCTGAGTTGGAATCTCTGCATTCCTTTGAGGGGCGAGACCTTGAGATACACAAAATCTCCGATGTCGAAGGTCATCTCTCGGCGTCTCTTGTCGGCGTAGCTCTTCTGTCTTGACTGGGCAGTCTTAAGGTATTCACGGATCTTGTGAACCTTCTCTTTGGCTTCGCGGAGAATAACTGGGCCGAAGACTTGACTATCTCCGACTTCCGACCAATTTAGAGGGGTACGACACTTCCTTCCGTACAGGGCTTCAAATGGGGCCATCTGTAAGCTGGCTTGATAACTGTTGTTGTAGGAAAATTCTGCGTAAGGCAGGCAGTCTTCCCATTTGGATCCATACTCTACCACACAGGCTCTCAACATATCTTCAAGTATCTGGTTGACTCTCTCGGTCTGTCCGTCAGTCTGCGGGTGATAAGCTGTGCTGAAATTCAGACGGGTTCCTAGTCCTTAATGTACTTTTTGCCATAATCTTGAGGTGAATTGAGATCCTCTATCTGACACAATTGACTTCGGGGTTCCGTGCAGGCTAACTATTCTGGAGATGTATAACTCAGCTAGCTTTGGGCCTTGGTATGTGGTCTTGACGGGGATGAAATGTGCGACCTTGGTTAATCTATCGATCACTACCCAAATGGAGTCATTTCCTCTGCTAGATTTGGGGAACCCTGTGATAAAATCCATTCCTACAGAATCCCACTTCCATTCAGGAATCTGTAATGGCTGCAACAGTCCTGCGGGTCGCTGGTGTTCTGCCTTGATTCATTGACAGATATCACACTTGGCGATGTAGCTTCCTATCTCTCGCTTCATTCCGTGCCACCAGAATTGTTCCTTCAGGTCTTGGTACATCTTGGTTCCTCCGGGGTGAATGGAATATAGGGTATCGTGAGCTTCCTTCAGAATGACTTGCTTCAACTCTAAATCTGACGGCACACATAAGCGTCTGTTGTACCAAAGAACTCCTTCTTCATCTATGGTGAATCCCGGTGCCTTTCCTGCAGCTATCTGACTCTTGATTCCGTCAATGCTGGCATTTCCCTTCTGGGCTTCCTTGATTTGGCTCATCAAAGTGGGCTGGAGCTCAATGCTTGCTAAGAATCCTTCGCTCACTAGCTCTAGTCTAAATTGTTCAAACTCTTGAAACAGGCTGGGTTGCTCTATTGCAATCATGGAGTTCAACTGACACGGCAGTCTACTTAGGGCATCCGCTACCACTTTGGCCTTGCCGGGGTGGTAGTGAATTTCCATGTCGTAATCCTTGATCAATTCTATCCATCTGCGCTGTCTCATATTCAGCTCCTTCTGGGTGAAAATATACTTCAAGCTCTTGTGATCTGAATATATCTCGCATCGATTACCCATGAGGTAATGACGCCAAACTTTCAGGGCTAAGACTACGGCTGCTAACTCCAGGTCATGAGTTGGATAGTTCTGCTCATGTTGCTTCAGTTGCCTTGATAGGTATGATATCACCTTGCCTCCTTGCATCAACACACATCCAAGACCAATCTTGGATGCATCACAATAGACGTCGAATGGCTTGGTGACATCGGGCATGATCAAAATTGGGGCTGTGGTTAATCTGCGCTTGAGTTGCTGGAAACTTTCTTCACATTTGTCATTCCAATCAAACTTCTTGTCCTTCTTCAGCAGTTGAGTCATTGGTCTGGCGATGCTGGAAAATCCCTCAACGAACCTGCGGTAATATCTCGCTAATTCCAGAAATGCTCGGACTTCAGTCTGTGTGGTCGGGGCTTTCCATTCCTCAACGGTTTTGATCTTAGCGGGATCTATGGCAATTCCTCCCGCAGACAAGATGTGTCCCAGGAATCCTACTTCCTTCAACCAAAACTCGCATTTGCTAAACTTGGCGTACAACTTGTGCTGCCTAAGGGTTTCTAGGACAACTTCCAAATGTTGCTCCTGTTCTTCTTCGGATTTGGAGTAGATAAGAATGTCATCGATGAAGACAACGATAAACTTATCCAGAAAGTCCATAAAGATCTTATTCATGAGGTTCATGAAATAAGCAGGGGCATTGGTCAATCCAAATGACATGACATTGTATTCATACAATCCATATCTGGTGGTAAAGGAAGTCTTAGGAATATCTGTTGCACGGATCTTCAGTTGATGGTAACCTGTCCTAAGATCAATCTTAGAGAACACTCGGGCACCGGTCAACTGGTCAAACAGGTCTTCTATCTTTGGCAAGGGGTATTTGTTTTTGATGGTGACATCGTTAAGCTTACGGTAATCCGTACATAAACGAGTGGCACCATCTTTCTTATCCACAAACAAAACTTGGGATCTCCAAGGCGATGCACTTGGTCGAATCAGACCTTTGTACAGCATATCATCCAGTTGCTTCTTCAGTTCCACTAACTCTGCGGGGTTCATGCTATAGGCTCTCTGGGCTATAGGTCCTGTTCCAGGGATTAACTCGATATCCCGATTTGGGGGCATACCGGGTAGATCCTCAGGAAACACATCGGGGTATCGACAAACGACCCTGATCTGATCCAAGGTTGGCTTGGCTAAACTCTGGTTGCAGGTGAATTTTCTGGGTAGCCTTTCAGACACATGTTCTATTATTATTCCGGTGCTACTAGTCATGGTGATAGCCTTCTTGGCACAGTCAATCAATCCATGATGTTTCGACATCCAATCCATACCCAGTACTACTTCCAAACCTTTTGTTCCCAGAACAATCAAATTGGCATAAAAATCTATTTCATGAATTCTGATGGGTACATCTTTGCAACATTTTCTAGCTTTGGTGGTTGAACCCGGTATTTGAACTATCATGACATGTTTCAAACTGATTGGTTGAATTTTACTAGTGCGAACAAAATCTTCGGTAACAAACGAATGCGATGCTCCGGAATCAAACAACACTCTTGCGGGTATTGAGTTAACAGAGAACATACCCAGCACCACATCTGGTGCTTCCTGGGCTTCCTCGGTGTTCATGTGGAAGAGGCGACCTCCACGGTTGTTCGGGTTGTTGGGGGTGAACTTCTTGTCGGTGGAGACACGGCGTTGCTGCTGAGCAGGGGCAGCGGTGTTGGCGGCGATCTTGGCTAACCTTTTGGGGCACTCATTTGAGTAGTGTCCCACAACTCCACATTCATAGCAGGTGATTGTGGCCTTGTCCTTGGTGGCGACGGGGATGGCGTTGCTCCCAGTCCTCGGAGCGGTGTTGGTGTTGTTGTTGTTGTTGTTGTTGGGGGCTCTGGGTGGAGCGCGGTTGAAGTTGTTGTTGTTGTTGTTGTTGTTGTTGTTGTTGTTGTTGTAGTTGCTGTTGCTGTGGTGGCCTCCTGGCCTGGGGTTTCCTCCACTCCGGTTCTGAAAACCCGGACGTGACATCTGTGCATTGGGCTTGTTGTTCCTTGAGGCGAAGCCTCCGCTTGAGCTGGGGCGATACCTTGGGGTATTGCTGGGCCCACTCTGATTCATCATGCGGCGCTTGCGGTTCTCATTGGCTTGATGCAGTTTGCCCTCCATCTGGATGGCGGAGTCTACAAGGGCTTCAAGGTCGGCGAAGGGGATGTTGACCAACACACTCTGCATTTCATCATGCAGGCTGTTCAGGAACCTTTCCTTCCTCTTCTCGGTAGTATCAGTCTCATCCAGGGCGTACCTTGACAGAGTCAGAAATCTGTCGCGGTATTCCACCACGGACATCTGGCCTTGTTTCAGTTCACGTAACTCATCCCTCATCTTCTTTATCAGACCCGGGGGCACATGGTACTTGCTGAACTTGAGCTTGAAATCTGCCCAAGTCATGAATTGTCCCGCGTTCATGGCACGGGTGCTTGTCCACCAAGCTCTTGCTGGTCCTGCTAAGTAGTGCGTGGCAAACAACACTTTCTCATTGGCATCCACTCCGGCTACTTCTAGATTGTTCTCCATGGTTTGGAGCCAATCATCCGCATCAAGGGGTTCCTCGGTCTTGCTGAATACTGGAGGGTTTGTGTTCTGGAAGTTCTTGAGCTTAGATCCTGGGTGATCATGGTTGCCATGGCCATGATTGCTATTGGCAAGCTGTTGAAGTGCTGCAAGGTTGGCTTGTCGTTCAGCTCGTTCAGCCTCTCTATTTTCCAGCATGGCTTGCAACATCTGCATCATGGCATCTTGATTCGCGCTACGGGTTGGAGGGGCCATCTGAACATTGAGATAGATCATAAGATAAGAGGAAATTCTCTATGGCTTGTTTTGTGCTTAATTTAAAAGTTTAAAACTTGAAGACTTATCATGTTGAAACAAACATACATTCATTCATAACAAACAACACACATTACAAGGTAACACACTAATAGTTTTAAGAACCATTCTTCTCCAAGCTACGATACATGGGGCGGAATACAACTCACACCTACGCAAGTGAACAGGTGAAACTACTCCTCATCTACATCTATGGGGATGTAGTCATCTTCCCTGGCGTCCAGGAACTCGTAGTCCTCCTCCTCGGTAAACTCGTCCTCCTCGAAGTCGTCGTCATCACTCAGGAAGGCTCCTCCTCCCTGAATGTCTTCTCCATCTTTCTCCATCTTCTTCATCTACTCCTCTTGGGTCTTGACAGTGGCCTCCAAGGATGCTATCTTGGCGCGAAGGCGCGTGATAGTAGCGTCCTTCTTGGCACGCTGCAGGCGGAGTGACTTGCGATCCTTGGAAAGCATCTTGATTGCATCGGCATGATTTGCTAGTGCAAGGTGAGTCTGGTTGGCGTAGGCGCGGGCGTTGTCCAGATCCTGCTAAGTGTGGTACAACATGAAGTCCAGATGCTCCACATGTTGCTTCAGCTCGGGGTGGGGCTGCATGTCCATGGGCTCTCCAGCGGAGTTACGCCTGGCGAGGTGAGAAAAGCGAGGGTCCTTGAGGGCCTCCCCACTCATCCCGCACAAGCGTGCAAGTCCTTCCTGCAGAGCGCGGGCGAGTCCGTCCAGCCAGTTGCTCTCCCTGAAGGAGAAGAGGATCCTCTCAAAAGTAGGAGGCTCCATCTTGCCCCTCAAGTCAGCGGTGATGATCCACTGCAGCTCTCCTCCTGGCTGGTAATTGACCTCGACTCCGTGGAACTCTGGGTGAGGGCGGTCAAGGTGATCCGACAGGGCGTTGAGGTCCCTTTCGAAGATCAAACTTCCGCCATTCCCCAGCTGGTAAAACTTCGTGTTGACGGGCTCCATCTGAAAGTGAAGTGGATGATTAAGTTAGAGAAGTGAACAAGTGTGGCAAAATTTTAGGTATATTTCTAAGGAAGAGCATGACTTCTTATTTTCCAAAGAACTCAAGGAGAAGAAAAAGACTTAGTTTTTCAGAAATACTCACTTCATTTGTTTTTGAAACTAAATTTTTCAGAACGTCCATTTCTAACTAGGGTCTCCTAAGGTCAAACAATGGCTCTGATACCAACTTGTCAACACCCGGATTTTTAAGTCCAGATGCCTATTATACCATACATCGCAATCCCAGGAAGATTGTTTTTGCGAGACATAACAGTTGAATATCATAGAGTCATCATTCATTACAATACCAACATAGTCATTACATAAATAGGATCACATGATCCAGTCTCATTACAACACTTGATCTAATGATCATTACACAAATAAGTAGCGGAAGCGAAGTAGTAGTGGACTATCTATTCCACAGACAACGCTTGACGTTAGAAGCTCCTAGTTGTCGTAGATGTCCTGCTGGCCGTCATCTTCATATTGCTGTTCAGCTTCGTAGTCTGGCCATTTGAATAGCCAGGGACAAAGCCGTGAGTACTTTCAAGTACTCGCAAACTAATACTAGTGTAAGTACTAACATTGCTATTGAGAGGGTTCTAAGCTCTAGGGTTATTTGCATAAAGCCAATTTTAGTTCATAAACCTTTTTGTAAGAGACTCCTCATGTGCTAACTAACTCAAGTGGGAACACTAGTGTCATTCCCACAACTCTGTTGTGATTCAAAATCAAAGTCACCTCTCAAGTTCAATTCAAGAGTCAAAAAGATATAAATTTCTGATGACGGAAACAGTATGGCCTTTCCAACTGTCCATGACCGCGGACGCGGCTATTCGAATAGGTTTACACTATGTAGAGGTTGCACACTTGTGCCACAACATTTGATTACATCCATCGGAGATAACCCCGAATCATCGTAACTCAGTACGCGGATCATCAACCATAACCTTTCACTTATATATCATAGTATAGGCACCTCTCCCCATGAGCTTGGCCTCCCAGTGAAGACAAACCGTCAGCCTGGGAACTGCACAGGGCTTGGCCGGACATTCACCTCTTTTCACGTCATTTCACATCATTTCACTTAAACGGAGGTAGCTTCGGCATAACCTTTATGATGCTTGTTTAGAGGGAACCCATACTAAGACACATAAAATCCCATCTAGAGTAGTCATTTTTAATTTAGCACTAGCAACTAGGTATGAGGGGTGCTAAGTAGTTTGCTTTGCTTCTAGGCTAACTTTGATACTCTTGTACCCATCTAATACTAACCAGGTGAATCATGAATCAAAAAGTACTTTGAATAATCAAAAGGCAATAAGGCTTGTAAAGTAAAAACTTGGGATATGATCATTAAACATAAAATAAAGGGGTGATGCCTTGCTCTTGGTGAGCTTTGCACTTTGCAAGAGTATTATCTTGCTTTGGTTGGGGAATTGGTCAAAGTGGTCTTCTTCTCCTTGGAAGTAGACCTCCTCCTCCTCTTGATATTCCTCGGTACTAGCGTCTAAAATCGAATACGAGGTATACAATCATCATACCAAACTTAAGTACTAGACTAAGCACACATATGGGTCACACAAACTTAGGCTAGCATCACACATTACTATTAGGTGTAGTTGACTTTGTTTTCTTCTTTACGAAAAATAATTTCCTCTCATTATAAATACTAATTGAGGTGTTTCTTTTAATTCCTTAGAGAAATAATTTCCTCTCATTATCTTGTTAAGATTTAATTTCCTCAATGACTAATATATGACCTAGGTTGACCAAAGTCAACCTCTCCATATTCATCATTTTAGGAAAATGATTTAAATGAGGTGAAGCACCTCATGCAATTTAATCCTAACATAGTAATGATTTAAGATCATCAAACAATTTCACATGAGACCTAATAGACCAGGGTCTCTATCTCATTTTAACTTGTTTGTGACAAGATTTAAATGAGAGAAAAGCTCCCATAAGATTTATAAATAGTTTTGGACAATATCTTTGACTAAGAATAGCCATAGGGTCCTTTATTTAAACTAGGCCATGATCACTCAAAGTAACCATGCCATATTTCTGCAGAAATAATTAGGATAAGTGAAATGTGAGCTATGAGAGTTGAAATCAACTTAATAGCACTTTTGGTTGATTTTTAATAATTGTTTGAAGTTACAAAAGGCCCTGACTTGTTTATTTTTTCACTTTAATTCTACACCAAATCTAGGGTTAAGACCAGTGTAGTTGTGTAGATAATTCTCTCAGCTTTCCAACAATATAAAGTTTGTGAAAATTGGCCAAGTAGATTTATCCTTATTTACTTTTGAAATTGGCATCAGATTGCAAATCACATTAAACTGGAAGTCGAAATTCAAATGAATTTGGGCTGGCGGGAAACCTAACAGGCTACGCAGAGGGGAAAGGGAATGGGTCGGCCCAGCAACGCAGCGGGCCAACTGACAGCGTGGGGTCCACGCGTCAGCATGACTTAACCGCCGAAACGGTACGCGCCTTTCCGCGCCGTAGGATTAGGCGAGGATCGGACGGACGACGAGCGTCGTCGTCTCCGACGAGAGGTGGTCACTGGCGCGGCAACGGTGGGGGGTCGGGGACTCACCGGCGGCGCGGCGATGGTCGGCGACGAGCGGCGGAGAGGTTGTCGACGATGGTGAAGCAGATGGAAGCAGCGGCGACGCCTGGGGTGCACTGCAACGGCTCCTCCCCTTCGCTGGACTCCGGCGGGCACCGATCTTCCAATTCCGGCGAGGGAGTGGCTAATGTGGAGGGGAGAAGGGCTAGGAATGCTCAGTGGCGAGAGGGAAGAGTGATGGTGTGGCGAATTCGAAGAAGGAAGGGCTCCTTTTATAGCGGCGAGGCAGTGCCGCGGGTCTGAGGTGAGGTCATCCATGGCGTAGGCTCTACAGAGGCGCAGGGGCACTGGTGATGATGCACGCGGGCAGGCGACGTCCTGGCGATGACGCCGCGCTTGATTGCGGGGAAAAAGATGCACTGGCGAGCTCGTGAGCTTGACGGGAGCTTGCAGGTCAGTGGCGGGTCTCGTCGACGGTGACGACGGCCACAACTCTCCCGCGGTCAAACGGTCGTGTCTGGGCGTCTCCTGGTGGCTTGGCGCAGCGACTGACGAGCGGCGGAGGCAAGTGGTGGCGTGGAGCTGATGTCTACGGGAGCTTCTATTCTTGTAGACAGTGTTGGGCCTCCAAGAGCAGAGGTTTGTAGAACAGCAGCAAGTTTCCCTTAAGTGGATTACCCAAGGTTTATCGATCTCAGGGAGGAAGAGGTCAAAGATATCCCTCTCATGCAACCCCGCAACCACAAAGCAAGAAGTCTCTTGTGTCCCCAACACACCTAATAGGTGCACTAGTTCGGCGAAGAGATAGTGAAATACAGGTGGTATGAATAAGTAGTAGCAACGGCACCGGAAAAGTGCTTTGCCAAGGACGAGTAAACAAGCGGTAGTAACGCAGCAGTAGTAACGCAGCAGTAGTAACGCAATAAAACGATAAACAAGCAGCGATAGCGATATTTAGGAACAAGGCCTAGGGATTAGACTTTCACTAGTGGACACTCTCAACATTGATCACATAACAGAATAGATAAATGCATACTCTACACTCTTGTTGGATGATGAACACATTGCGTAGGATTACACGAACCCTCAATGCTGGAGTTAACAAGCTCCACAATTCAATGTTCATATTTAAATAACCTTAGAGTGCAAGAAAGATCAACACGACTAAACCAAGTACTAACATAGCATGCACACTGTCACCTTCACGCCACGTAGGAGGAATAGATCATATCAATACTATCATAGCAATAGTTAACTTCACAATCTACAAGAGATCATGATCATAGCATACGCCAAGTACTAACACGGATGCACACACTGTCACCATTACAACGTGCAGGAGGAATAAACTACTTTAATAACACATCACTAGAGTAGCACATAGATAAATTGTGATACAAAACACATTGCAATCATAAAGAGATATAAATAAGCACTTCACTACGCCATTCATAACAGTGAGTAAGTATTTTGTGAAATATAGCCTAAGAGACCCACACGGTGCACACACTCGTCACCTTTACACACGTGGGACAAGGAGTCTCCGGAGATCACATAAGTAAAACTCACTTGACTAGCATAGTGACATCTAGATTACAAGCATCATCATATGAATCTCAATCATGTAAGGCAGCTCATGAGATTATTGTATTGAAGTACATAGGAGAGAGATGAACCACATAGCTACCGGTACAGCCCCGAGCCTCGATGGAGAACTACTCCCTCCTCATGGGAGCAGCAGCGGTGATGAAGATGGCGGTGGAGATGGCAGCGGTGTCGATGGAGAAGCCTTCCGGGGGCACTTCCCCGCTCCGGCAGGGTGCCGGAACAGAGACTCCTGTCCCCCAGATCTTGGCTTCGTGATGGCGGCGGCTCTGGAAGGTTTCTCGTATCGTGGTTCTTCGTATCAGGGTTTTCGCGACGGAGGCTTTATATAGGCGAAGAGGCGGCGCAGGAGGGTCGAAGGGGTGGCCACACCATATGGCGGCGCGGCCAGGGCCTCGGGCCGCGCCGGCCTATGGTCCGGGGGCCCGGTGCCCCCTCCGGTCCTTCCCGGGTGTTCCGGATGCTTCCGGTGAAAATAGGAACCCGGGTCTTGATTTCGTCCGATTCCGAGAATATTTCGTTACTAGGATTTCGAAACCAAAAACAGCGAGAAAACGAGAACTGGCACTTCGGCATCTTGTTAATAGGTTAGTTCTAGAAAATGCACGAATATGACATAAAGTGTGCATAAAACATGTAGGTATCATCAATAATATGGCATGGAACATAAGAAATTATCGATACGTCGGAGACGTATCAGCATCCCCAAGCTTAGTTCTGCTCGTCCCGAGCAGGTAAAACGATAACAAAGATAATTTCTGAAGTGACATGCCATCATAACCTTGATCATACTATTTGTAAACATATGTAATGGATGCAGCGATCATAACAATGGTAATGACATGAGTAAACAAGTGAATCATAAAGCAAAGACTTTTCATGAATAGTACTACAAGACAAGCATCAATAAGTCTTGCATAAGAGTTAACTCATAAAGCAATAAATCAAAGTAAAGGTATTGAAGCAACACAAAGGAAGATTAAGTTTCAGCGGTTGCTTTCAACTTGTAACATGTATATCTCATGGATAATTGTCAACATAGAGTAATATAACAAGTGCAATATGCAAGTATGTAGGAATCAATGCATAGTTCACACAAGTGTTTGCTTCTTGAGGTGGAGAGAGATAGGTGAACTGACTCAACATAAAAGTAAAAGAATGGTCCTTCAAAGAGGAAAGCATCGATTGCTATATTTGTGCTAGAGCTTTTATTTTGAAAACATGAAACAATTTTGTCAACGGTAGTAATAAAGCATATGAGTTATGAAAGTTATATCTTACAAGTTGCAAGTCTCATGCATAGTATACTAATAGTGCCCGCACCTTGTCCTAATTAGCTTGGACTACCGGATCATTGCAATACACATGTTTTAACCAAGTGTCACAATGGGGTACCTCCATGCCGCCTGTTACAAAGGTCTAAGGAGAAAGCTCGCATTTTGGATTTCTCGCTTTTGATTATTCTCAACTTAGACATCCATACCGGGACAACATAGACAACGAGATAATGGACTCCTCTTTTATGCATAAGCATGTAACAACAATTAATAATTTTCTCATATGAGATTGAGGATATATGTCCAAAACTGAAACTTCCACCATGAATCATGGTTTTAGTTAGCGGCCCAATGTTCTTCTCTAACAATATGCATGCTTAACCATAAGGTGGTAGATCTCTCTTACTTCGGACAAGACGGACATGCATAGCAACTCACATGATATTCAACAAAGAATAGTTGATGGCGTCCCCAGAGGCATGGTTATCGCACAACAAGCAACTTAATAAGAGATAAAGTGCATAAGTACATATTCAATACCACAATAGTTTTTAAGCTATTTGTCCCATGAGCTATATATTGCAAAGGTGAATGATGGAATTTTAAAGGTAGCACTCAAGCAATTTACTTTGGAATGGCGGAGAAATACCATGTAGTAGGTAGGTATGGTGGACACAAATGGCATAGTGGTCGGCTCAAGTATTTTGGATGCATGAGAAGTATTCCCTCTCGATACAAGGTTTAGGCTAGCAAGGTTATTTGAAACAAACACAAGGATGAACCGTGCAGCAAAACTCACATAAAAGACATATTGTAAACATTATAAGACTCTATACCGTCTTCCTTGTTGTTCAAAACTCAATACTAGATGTTATCTAGACTCTAGAGAAACCAAATATGCAAACCAAATTAGCAAGCTCTAAGTGTTTTTTCATTAATGGGTGCAAAGTATATGATGCAAGAGCTTAAACATGAGCACAACAATTGCCAAGTATCAAATTATCCAAGACATTTTAGAGTTACTACATGTAGTATTTTCCAATTCCAACCATATAACAATTTAACGAAGAAGAAACTTCGCCATGAATACTATGAGTAGAGCCTAAGGACATACTTGTCCACATGCTACAGCGGAGCGTGTCTCTCTCCCACAAAGTGAATGCTAGGATCCATTTTATTCAAACAAAACAAAAACAAAAACAAACCGACGCTCCAAGCAAAGTGCATAAGATGTGACGGAATAAAAATATAGTTTCGGGGAGGAACCCGATAATGTTGTCGATGAAGAAGGGGATGCCTTGGGCATCCCCAAGCTTAGACGCTTGAGTCTTCTTAGAATATGCAGGGGTAAACCACCGGGGCATCCCCAAGCTTAGAGCTTTCACTCTCCTTGATCATATTGCATCATACTCCTCTCTTGATCCTTGAAAACTTCCTCCACACCAAACTCGAAACAACTCATTAGAGGGTTAGTGCACAATAAAAATTAAGATGTTCAGAGGTGACACAATCATTCTTAACACTTCTGGACATTGCATAAAGCTACTGGACATTAATGGATCAAAGAAATTCATCCAACATAGCAAAAGAGGCAATGCGAAATAAAAGGCAGAATCTGTCAAAACAGAACAGTCCGTAAAGATGGATTTTATTAGGGCACCAGACTTGCTCAAATGAAAATGCCCAAATTGAATGAAAGTTGCGTACATATCTGAGGATCATGCACGTAAATTGGCTTAATTTTCTGAGCTACCTACAGGGAGGTAAACCCAGATTCGTGACAGCAAAGAAATCTGGAACTGCGCAGTAATCCAAATCTAGTACTTACTTTACTATTAGAGACTTTACTTGGCACAACAAAACACAAAACTAAGATAAGGAGAGGTTGCTACAGTAGTAAACAACTTCCAAGACACAAATATAAAACAAAGTACTGTAGCAAAATAACACATGGGTTATCTCCCAAGAAGTTCTTTCTTTATAGCCGTTAAGATGGGCTCAGCAGTTTTAATGATGCACTCGCAAAAGATAGTATGTGAATGAAAAGAGAGCATCAAGAGGCAAATTCAAAACATATTTAAGTCTAACATGCTTCCTATGCATAGGAATCTTGTAAATAAACAAGTTCATGAAGAGCAAAGTAACAAGCATAGGAAGATAAAACAAGTATAGCTTCAAAAATTTCAGCACATAGAGAGGTGTTTTAGTAACATGAAAATTTCTACAACCATATTTTCCTCTCTCATAATAACTTTCAGTAGCATCATGAGCAAACTCAACAATATAACTATTACATAAAGCATTCTTATCATGAGTCTCATGCATAAAATTATTACTCTCCACATAGGCATAATCAATTTTATTAGTTGTAGTGGGAGCAAATTCAACAAAGTAGCTATCATTATTATTCTCATCAAGTGTAGGAGGCATAGTATAATCACAATAAAATTTACTCTCCATAGTAGGTTGTACCAAAAGACCACTATTATAATCATCATAAATAGGAGGCAAAGTATCATCAAAGAAAATTTTCTCCTCAATGCTTGGGGGACTAAAAAGATCATGAAAACCAGCTTCCCCAAGCTTAGAACTTTCTACATTATTATCAACAATGGTGTTCAAAGCGTTCATACTAATATTACTACCAAGCATGCAAATAAGATTTCATAGGTTTTTTAATTTTCGCATCAAACAATCCATGTTTTAAATCAGGAAATAGAATAAGAAGCTCATTGTTGTCCATTATGCCAAACTAGTGTAAACAAGAAACAAAAAGATGCAATTGCAGGATCTAAAGGAAATAGCTTTGAGCACACACACAATGGCGCCGTAAAAGTATCGTTACTCGGAACCGGAGTATGAGTGCCTTTTACCTTTCCTCCCCGACAACGGCGCCGGAAAAGTGCTTGATGTCTACGGGAGCTTCTATTCTTGTAGACAGTGTTGGGCCTCCAAGAGCATAGGTTTGTAGAACAGCGAGCAAGTTTCCCTTAAGTGGATTACCCAAGGTTTATCGATCTCGGGGAGGAAGAGGTCAAAGATATCCCTCTCATGCAACCCCGCAACCACAAAGCAAGAAGTCTCTTGTGTCCCCAACACACCTAATAGGTGCACTAGTTCGGCGAAGAGATAGTGAAATACAGGTGGTATGAATAAGTAGTAGCAACGGCACCGGAAAAGTGCTTTGCCCGGGACGAGTAAACAAGTGGTAGTAACGCAGCAGTAGTAACGCAGCAGTAGTAACGCAATAAAACAAGAAACAAGCAGACGATAGCGATATTTAGGAACAAGGCCTAGGGATTAGACTTTCACTAGTGGACACTCTCAACATTGATCACATAACAGAATAGATAAATGCATACTCTACACTCTTGTTGGATGATGAACACATTGCGTAGGATTACACGAACCCTCAATGCCGGAGTTAACAAGCTCCACAATTCAATGTTCATATTTAAATAACCTTAGAGTGCAAGAAAGATCAACACGACTAAACCAAGTACTAACATAGCATGCACACTGTCACCTTCACGCCACGTAGGAGGAATAGATCATATCAATACTATTATAGCAATAGTTAACTTCACAATCTACAAGAGATCATGATCATAGCATACGCCAAGTACTAACACGGATGCACACACTGTCACCATTACACCGTGCAGGAGGAATAAACTACTTTAATAACACATCACTAGAGTAGCACATAGATAAATTGTGATACAAAACACATTGCAATCATAAAGAGATATAAATAAGCACTTCACTACGCCATTCATAACAGCGAGTAAGTATTCTGTGAAATATAGCCTAAGAGACCCACACGGTGCACACACTGTCACCTTTACACACGTGGGACAAGGAGTCTCCGGAGATCACATAAGTAAAACTCACTTGACTAGCATAGTGACATCTAGATTACAAGCATCATCATATGAATCTCAATCATGTAAGGCAGCTCATGAGATTATTGTATTGAAGTACATAGGAGAGAGATGAACCACATAGCTACCGGTACAGCCCCGAGCCTCGATGGAGAACTACTCCCTCGTCATGGGAGCAGCAGCGGTGATGAAGATGGCGGTGGAGATGGCAGCGGTGTCGATGGAGAAGCCTTCCGGGGGCACTTCCCCGCTCCGGCAGGGGGCCGGAACAGAGACTCCTGTCCCCCAGATCTTGGCTTCGCGATGGCGGCGGCTCTGGAAGGTTTCTCGTATCGTGGTTCTTCGTATCAGGGTTTTCGCGACGGAGGCTTTATATAGGCGAAGAGGCGGCGCAGGAGGGTCGAAGGGGTGGCCACACCATATGGCGGCGCGGCCAGGGCCTGGGCCGCGCCGGCCTATGGTCTGGGGGCCCCGTGCCCCCCCCTCCGGTCCTTCCCGTGTGTTCCGGATGCTTCCGGTGAAAATAGGAACCCGGGTCTTGATTTCGTCCGATTCCGAGAATATTTCGTTACTAGGATTTCGAAACCAAAAACAGCAGAAAACGAGAACCGGCACTTCGGCATCTTGTTAATAGGTTAGTTCCAGAAAATGCACGAATATGACATAAAGTGTGCATAAAACATGTAGGTATCATCAATAATATGGCATGGAACATAAGAAATTATCGATACGTCGGAGACGTATCAGGAGCGTCGGGCGATGTCATGCTCTGGCGTGCCCGTGGCGTTCGCCGTGCGCGCTCTGGCGTGCGCGTGCGCGTCACTGGCACGTTTGGGCGTGGCTCGTTCCGGTCAAGGCGGTGCACGAAATCGTCGAGTGTGGTACCTGGCACGATCAGGAGAGTGAGAGGGAGCTAGAGGACATGGTGGTGCAGGGTGGAGGTGACTAGAGAGAGGAGTGGCATGGTGAGCTCATGCCATGCCACGGCATGGTCTTGCCACGGTCATGGTGACCAAGTGGAAGGGTTGCAGGTGCTGGCACTGGTGCTGAGGGGTGTGGTGAAGCTCCAGAGCAGCAGAGGTGGCCAGGGTTGGACTTGGTCCAAGCAAAAATTCAGTATGGGCACAATTTTTATCCCTGCCTGCAAGGTGTTTGTAAAAATGGCCGCAAGAAAATTACTTCGGAAATTTGGAAAGATTTTAGGTGGAGTGTAAACATATAATATTAGAAGTAGAATGGAGGTGGTGGTGGTCAAAATGGGGTTGAAATGCAAAATCACAAATTGCATAAGATCTACAATTTGCATTATGGTTCCAACTTTGCTTGATCACCATTTGAATTTGAGAAAGAATTTGCAGGGGTGGTTTTGGGAAAAGTTGTTCACCTTGATGTTGTCTTGGATGAGGTGCAAAGATTTGGCAAAGTTTAGTTTAGAAAACTTCCAAACCAGGGGGTCAAAGATGGCATCGGGCTAAGATTGTCAAAATTGACCACATTGCATGTGAGTTGGAATTTCAATTTGTTTTCAATTTGATTTGAGTTTCTTTGATTCCAAAAGTGTTTATAAGTGTTTAGCAACCATTTCCAACCAATGGTGCAAGCCAAAATGGTATATGTTAAGAATTTGCAAAAATGGCATAAGCCATATGTGAGTGTTGATTTGATTTTTCTATTTTCATTTCTCTTTTCTTTTTTCCTTTCAATTGGGTGATCCAGAGATCATTGGTTAGGGTTTTAGTACAAAGGTAATCACACAAGCAATCATCATGGCAAAATGCACACTAGAATAATTAACAAGGTGATTTGTATGCATAGCACTATATGGAGATAAAAAGTATTTGTTGGTTCTCAAATTTGTATTTTTGGGAAACTCTCTTTCTTTCTTTATTGAAAAGTTGGGATGTTACACTCTCACTCTCCTGAGCACGCTAGTACTTTCCATCGACGAAGGAGAGCAAGCCACAAGCCAGCACGCACGCGCGTGTGACGTCCAGCACGCGCCAGAGCGCGCCACGACACGCCCCAGAGCGCGCCAGAGCACGTCTCGCCCTCGTCACGCTCGTCCTCCATTTGACTTCTCCTCGCGCCAGCAGCTCCGCCATGACACCAGCTACACGCCAGACACACTCACCTGCGCCGGAGAGGACAGTAGACGACGCCATCGTCGACGACTTTCGCCGCCGTACTGCAAGCTTCCATCAAGCTCCCGTGCGCGTCACTGCATGGTTTTCACCGCCGTCAAGCCTGTCGTGGTCGCCATGACGTCGCACACCTCCCTGCGTCATCGCCCGAGCCATGCCGCCCCTGTAGCAACATCGCCATGGACGACTTCATCCACTGAGCCGCAGCACCTCGAGCAGCTATAAAACGAGACCCTCCCCTCTCGAATCCTTCACACCATCAGCTTCCCCTCTCCTCTCTGACTCTCCTCGACCACATCCCGCTCCACATTAGCCACCGTAGCTCGCCAATTGCACGCCGGAGCACCGTGGAGCCGCCACAGAAGGAGAAGAAGATTGCCGCCGCCCCAGGAGACGCCACTTGTACCAGGCGAACCGCCGTCGTCGACAACGTTGCTGCGCACCTCGCCAACCATCACGGGAGCACCGGTGAGCTCTCAGACCCCCTACCCACACCGCAAGTGAGCTCGCGTCTCGCCGGAGACGACGATGCACGTGAGCCGTTAGATCATGTTCTAATTGTGCGTCCCAGAGAGAAACATACCGTTTTGCTATTTAAACGTCGCTGACAGTGGGTCCCACTGTCAGGCGGCCCGCTGCGTGCGAGACGCGCAGATGGGCTAGCCCATTTCCCTGTTTCTCTCCCTGGCCCGTTAGCACTTCCCGCCAAGCCCATCTATTCAAATTTGAATAATTCGATTTAATTCAAATTCCTTACAGATGCTATGTTCCAAATTAAATAGAATCAAATCTACTAAACCAAATTTGATGAATTTTATATATTTGGAAAGCTTATGAAATTATCTAAAGAACTACACTGGTCTCAACCCTAGATGTGTTGTAGAATTAAAGTGGCAAAACTAACAAGGCAGAGCCTTTTTCAAATTCAAACAATTATTAAAAATCAACCATAAGTGATTTTGAGTTGATTCCAACTCTCATAAATCACATTTCTGATTGTCTAATTGTTTATGCAAAAATATGACATGGTTGCTTCATATGATCATGAGCTAGATTCAAATAACGGCTAAGTAGTCATTTCTAGCTCATTTAAATCATTTCAAATTTTTGAATTTCAAATCTATGAGATGTAGCATCTCATTTGAATCATCTCCCCAAGTAATGTGAAGTAAGGTGATGACCTTAGTTGCATGGTCTCATACTTGCTTACTTGAGGAGATAAAATCAAAGTAGTATTTAAATTGTATGAGGTGTGGTACCTCATTTAAATCATTTTCTCAAATGATAAATGTGAAGTGTTGACCTTGGTCAACATAATCTCACACTTACCCATTGAGGAGATTAAATCTTAATAAGATTCAATGAGAGGAAATTATTTCTCCAAAAGAAATAAATAGAAACCCTAAATCCATATTTCACTAAGAGGAAGTTATTCTTCTTACAAGTTTTATTAAAAGAAAACAAAGCCCACCTCCTTGTTATTATTGTGTGATGATAGCATAGCTTGTGTGATACATTTGTGTGATAAGTCTATCACTTAAGCTTGGTGTGGTGATTGTATCCCTCGTATCCGTTTATAGACGCTAGTACCGAGGACTACCAGGAGGAGGAGGTATTCTACCAGGAAGAAGAAGAAAGCTTTGATCACTGTACCAATCAAGGCAAGCTATACTCTTGCAAGTTACCCAAGTGCAAGCTCTACTTGAGCAAGGCAACACTACTATATTACTTTGTGTTTACTTTCCAAGTCCCAGTTTTTATCGTACAAGGCTTTTACTTTGATTATCAAGGTTTACTTTTATAGTTGACTTGAGTCTAGATTTGAAGTAGTTCAAGAACATCAAAGCTAGCCTAGAGAGCTACAAGCTAGTTAGCACCCCTCATGACTAGTTGCTAGTGCTAAACTAAAAGTGACTACTCTAGATGGGAACTTGTGAAATTCTTGACTTTGAAAACCTTGGAATGATGAGTCATTCCATTGAAAGATTTTGAAGGTGAAGGTGACTTGAATGACATGGTGATTTTGATAAAAACTGATGATTGGGTTCGGATGCGATACCATTCCAATTCTTGAGTACCCCCACAATACCTGATTATGGGTAAGGCTTTAGCTGGAAATTTACGTGTCTTAGTATGGGTTCCCTCTGAACAAGCGTCATAGGGGTTATGCCGAGTTTGCCTCCGTTGAAAGTGAAATGACATGAAATGAGGTGAATGTCCGACCCAAGCCCTGTGCAGTTCCCAGGTTGGCGGTTTGCCCTCACTGGGAGGCCAAGCTCATGGGGAGAGGTGCCTATACTAGGGTATGTAAATGAAAGGTTATGATTGGTAGTCCGTGCACTGAGTGTGATAAATCAGGGCCAGTTACCCCTGACGGATTACTGCAATTATTGTGGCACAAGTGTACAACCTCTGCAGAGTGTAAACCTATTCGAATAGCCGCGTCCGCGGTCATGGACAGTTAGAAAGGCCATACTGTTCGGTCATCAGAACTTTTCCATGAAGGTGACATATGATGGGTGACTTGTGAATTGAACTTGAAAGGTGACTTTGACTTGAATCACAACAGAGTTGTGGGAATGACACTAATGTTCCCACTTGAGTTAAGTTAGGCAAATGAAGAGTCTTTGTTTACTAAATTCTTATGAAATAAAACTGGCTTTATGCAAATGAACCTAGAGCTTAGAATCCCATTGATATAGTTGATAGTGCTTACACTAGTATTAGTTTGCGAGTACTTTAAAAGTACTCATGGCTTTGTCCCTGGCTATTCAAATGGCCAGACTATGAAGAGGAGAACCAGTACCCTGAAGATGGACAGCAGGACGTCTACGATAACTAGGACTACTCCTGACGTCAACAGTTGCCTATGGAGCAAATGGACCACTACTACGCTACTTCCGCTGTGTTTTGTATTGGATCCTTAGATCCCCTATGTTGTACTAAGACTGGATCATGTGATCCTTTGATGTAAGACAATTATGAGTTGTAATGAATGACGTTCTGTGATATCAATCTATTATGTCTCGCAAAAACAATATTCCTGGGATTGCGATATATGGCATAATAGGCATCTGGACTTAAAAATCCGGGTGTTGACAGTACCCGATATGTTTGTAAGTGCATTGGGTTCCATGATAACGCTTCCTGGGTATGCGATTTTTCTTAGACTGTATCATAGACATCCTTTCTTGGTTAGGACATACCTAGAAAACTATTGGATATATAAATACCTACAAATTCTTGGGTATAGACATATCTAGAAAATTCATGGGTGTATGATACCCAGTGAAAATCGTTGGATAGAAGAGGTGGGTTTCCTATGTTGGGTATATGATATCTGGCGAATATTAGTGGACATATGGTACTCAGTGAAAATCGTTAGGTATATATGAGACAGTAAAAAGTTTAT
Source organism: Lolium rigidum (assembly GCF_022539505.1). Classification (NCBI taxonomy): domain Eukaryota; kingdom Viridiplantae; phylum Streptophyta; class Magnoliopsida; order Poales; family Poaceae; genus Lolium; species Lolium rigidum. The sequence goes on along the minus strand of NC_061510.1, from coordinate 196,754,182 downwards.
TGGGTATATGATACATGGTAAAAAAGAATTGGATACAAGAGGTGGATACAAGAGGTGGGTTAACTATGTTGGGTATATGATATCAGGCGATTATTGGTGGATATGGTACCCGGTGAAGATCATGGTAAAAGTTTATTGGGTATAAGATATTCGGTAAGAAATATTGGATAATGGGGTGTGCTACCCGTGTTGGGTATCTGATACTCAGTTAAAATCCTTGGCTATATAAACCTTGTAGAATAGTTGGAGTTGAGGTATGTTTAATACGTGAGCTGATATGCCATTTTAATTTTTTCAAATAGTTGCGATAGTTTGTGTACCCGATAAGAATGTAAGTATAGAGGGTTCCATGAGAACATTTTCTAGGTATGTGATTTTTCTTAGGTTGTATCGTACACGTAATTTCTTGGTCAGGACATAACTAGAAAATTATTGGGTATAGACATAACTGCAAATTATTTGGTACAGACATATCTAGATTTTTTTTGGGTATATCCAGCATCCGGTGATGCGTCTAGAGCAGAGGGACGCGACGGTTAGCGTGATGGTGGTCTACAACTTAGAGTTAGTGGTCTGGCCCCAGATCTTTGAGTGGCAAGGGGTCGGACGGCTTGGGTTGCGGAACTGCTTTTCGTTTTGGCTGCGGACAACTCGGTGGCTGCATCGAGGTCCAATCAGTGCCGGGTATGGAATTTTTTAAATTTAAATTAATAATTTGTGTACCTACAAAATTTTAAAATAAAGGGTGTTCCATGATCGGACATTATATTTTGTAGGTTTAAAGTATTTGTTGTTTGCGTCATACATGTAATTTCTTGTTTATGATATACCTCAAAAACTTCAGTGTCTAGACATACCTAGAAATTGAATTTTTCATGGCCGAAATTTTATTGGGTATATGATACCCAATAAAATCGTTGGCTATATGAGCCATAGCTATGCATCTACGCACAATTGTTGTTAGCATATGATACCTAAAAATTGTATGGGTGTGTACCCATAATATATGTGAGTATGATACCTACGTGTTTTGCATACGGACCAATAATTACCCGCGTATTTGATATTAACTGGGTCTATAATACGTGTAATATCTTAGTTATGACATACCTATAAATTTTCCAAGTATTATTTCAAAGGTTTAGGTTGGCAGATATATATATGTCGCCGGCGAGTAAATGTGCATGTAGGGTATTAGTTCATTGATTCACATTGGTGTGTATTTAATAGCATGAATTATCGAGTGATGCACTCTTTTTCTTCGTTGATTGCTACCACCATGGGTAAATATTTAGGGTTCATGGTCTAGATAGGGTATCTGCTAGCCAAAAATTTAAGAGAATAGTTTATACCAGAAAATTGCAAGCTTTTCTGTCGGAAAAAATTGAACCATGAAGGAAGAAGAGAGAGCATACGTTAATTTAATTTACGCAGATTTGTCACTTCAAACAGCATTCATATTATAAATCCATAAAAGAATCAACTCACGTGCACTATTAAAACGGAGAGATTACAGGTGTGATTGCATCCGCGTCATAAACGACGCAATGGAAAGGAAAACATGTTCTTTCGAAGAGGCCAAATCAAATCTTTGAATCACATGTATCATGTAGAGTGTCTCGTCTACAGTAGGATGTACTCAGCTGGGCTTGTTTCACCAACGATAGTCAATCGTCCAAGAACGCAGCGATTCCACATACTTGGGCGTCCCCGTCTTATCTCCACCATCCATTGTGAGCTTAAGATTCGTGCTACATCTTTTGCAGATACAACCTTGAGCCTGTAGATCTCTTGCCCACTGTAGAGTCCAAGATGTACACGAGGTCACGGCTCACGAGCATCTTGCTCTCCCCAAGTCCCGATCCAGATTCTCTCTCCACCCTAAGCTCATCCTGTCTCCCTCGTGCCTCCTGTGCCCATCTCTTGTAACAGCATCCCCTTCCTCGCGGAGCTCAGGACCCCCCATCGCCGCCTCGTCGACAAGGTTGTCAAGCTCCGGCCATGCCGAGGCTCCAACCACCGCCACCGCCTTCGACTAGGAGGGCCCAGATCTGGATCCTGGTGTGGTGGTTCTCCTCCGGTAGGACGACGAACTCACTGTTCTTGGCCACCGTTGCCCGGATCTGGCCATAGAGGGCTAAATCCGAATCCTGAATTTATTTTGGATTTTCTTTGATTCTGATGTTGTTGAATCCGGGACGTTTCTGCGAAGTTTCGATTTTTTATATAAAATAGGTATGAACTTTTTGTGGATCTAGAATGAAATTTTTTTGATCTTCCAAATTTTGTATAAAACTAACACAGCGATTCCACATACTGTTGGGCATCCCGGTCTTATCTCCACCATCCATTGAGAGTTTAAGATTCGTCCTACATCTTTTGCAGATACAACCTTGACCTTGTAGATCTCTTGCCCACTGTAGAGTCCAAGATGTACACGAGGTCACTATTCATGAGCATCTTGCTCTCCCCAAGTCCTGACCCAGATTCTCTCTCCACCCTAGGCTCATCATGTCTCCCTCGTGCCTCCTGTGCCCATCTCTTGTAACGGCATCCCCTTCCTCACGGAGCTCAGGACCCACCCCCCTCCGCCGCCTCGTCGACGAGGTTGCCGAGCTCCTGCCACGCCGAGGCTCCAACCACCGCCACCTCCTTCGACTAGGAGGGCCCAGATCTGGATCCTGGTGTGGTGGTTCTCCTCTAGTAGGACGATGAACTCACTGGTATTGGCCATTGTTGGCTACCTCGGCCCGGATCTGGCCATAGAGGGCTAAATCCAAATCCTGAATTTATTTTGGATTTTCTTTGATTCGGATGTTGTTGAATCTGAGACGTTTCTGCGAAATTTCAATTTTTTATATAAAATAGGTATGAACTTTTAGAATGAAATTTTTGTAATCTTGCAAATTTTGTATGAAACTAACACTGTTGGGCGTCACGGTCTTATCTCCACCATTCATTGTGAGTTTAAGATACCTGCTACATCTTTTGCAGATACAACCTTGACCTTGTAGATCTCTTGCCCAATGTAGAGTCCAAGATGTACACAAGGTCACGACTCACGAGCATCTTGCTCTCCCCAATTCCTCACCCAGATTCTCTCTCCACCCTAGGCTCATCTCGTCTCCCTCGTGCCTCCCGTGCCACCTCTCGTAACGAGATCCCCTTCCTCGCGGAGCTCAGGACCCCCCACCACCACCACCTCGTCGACGAGGTTTCCGAGCTTCAGTCACGCCGAGGCTCCAACCACCACCACAACCTTCGACTAGGAGGGCCCAGATCTGGATCCAGGTGTGGTGGTTCTCCTCCGGTAGGAGAACAAACTCATTGTTCTTGGCCACCGTTGGCTACCTCGGCCCGGATCTGGCCATAGATGGCTAAATCCGAATCCTCTATTTATTTTGGATTTTCTTTGATTCGGATGTTGTTGAATCTGGGACGTTTCTGCGAAGTTTCGATTTTGTATATATGGTTTAATCGATCAGTAGAAGAAAGGCGTGACTTCTGAAGCTGTTGCTGGCTGACTAGTGGCAGGGCGTACTACCAGCGTCAGCAACAACGTGGAACCTGCACACAATACAACCAAAGTACTTTGCGCCAACTTACAGTGAGGTTGTCAATCTCACCGGTTTGATGAACACAAAGGATTAGACGTATTGAATGTAAGGAGATATTTGCAGAAAGTAAATAGAACAGGATAGCAGTTGAATTTATCAGTAAAGGAAATAGAACCGGGGTCCATAGTTCAATAGAGGTGTCTCTCCATAAAGAAATAACATGTTGGGTGAACAAATTACAACTGGGTAATTGACAGAGTATCGACCATACATGACAAGACGATTACTATGAGATTTGGTATTGGGCATTACAACATAATACATACATCGTAATCTAACTGCATCTATGACTAATAATCCACCTTCAAGTTAGCTTTCGCACCCCTTCCAGTATAAAGTTGCAAGCAACAGACTATCGCATTACGCAATGTGTGTAAAGTAAATAATAGAATTTACCATTGGATAAAACATTGTTGTTTTCTCCCTAGTAGCAACAACACATCTACAATCTTAGAAGTTATAAAGTCACTCTCCCAGAAAACTAGAGGCATGAACCTACTATCGAGCATAAATACCCACTCTTAGAGTCACAAGTGTCCACTTGGCTAGAGTTTCTACTAGCAACGGAGAGCATGCAAGATCACAAATAACATATGACATGAATATATAATCAATCTTAACATAGTATTCAATATCCATCGGATCCCAGCAAACAAAACATATATGATTACATAAAGATGATCTTTATCATGTAGGGCAACTCACAAGATCGATACATGAAGCACAAAGTGGAGAAGACAACCATCTAGCTGCTGACCCATAGTCCAGGAATGAACTACTCACGCATCACTTCGGAGGCGGGCATGGCGATGTAGATGCCTCCGGTGATGATTTCCCCCTCCGGCAGGGAGCCGGGAAGAGTTTCAGAACCCCCCGAGATGGGTTCAGTGCTGGCGGCCACAACGGAACTTTTTGTCGATGCAGGCCCGGGTATCCAGGGTTTTCCCGAGAAGATGTATATATAGGCGGAGGATATAGGTCGGTGGGGCGCCTGGTGGGCCCAGACCTACACTAGGCGCGGGCCAGGTCCAGGCCGCGCCTAGGGGTGGTCTGGTCGACCTGCTGCGCCTCTTTGACCCCCCTTCGTACTTTGTCTTCGCTTCGGTAAAATATTGACTTCGGCTTTTGTTTCGTCCAATTCCGAGAATATTTCCTGCACAACTTTTCTGAAATACAAAAACAGCAGAAAACAGGGAACTGGCACTTTGGCATCTTGTTAATAGGTTAGTGCCGGAAATCATGTAAAAGTGCAACGAAGTATGACCAAAACATATATGAATTGGTGTAAAACAAGCATGGAGCATCAAAAATTATAGATACGTTTGACACGTATCAGCATCCCCAAGCTTAACTCATGTTCGTCCTCGAGTAGGTAAGTGATAACAAAATAGTTTTTGAGGTGACATGAAGCCAACACAATCTTGATGAAGCATGTAAAGCATTGTAAGCTCGGGTCTAAGTACTATAACATAGGCATGATAGATATAATTCAATAGAACTTAGCAACTATGTTATAACATGAAAAGTAACTCAAACAAAGGATCATGAATAATAGTGCATTGAAAGCAACTGTGTGTTTATGATCGTAGAGTAAACATAATAAAGTGGTACTCAACATGTCCTTATGGAATAGCAAAACATAAATGCAAGGACACCTTCAAAGTTCAGAGGGTGACTATATACAACTAATTTGAGAGCAAGCAATAACACAATCATGAATAAATTAATAATAATTTTGGGACTATGCACATTGCACTAAGAATGACAACTATGCTCTCTTAATTGGTGCATAAGGTAGAACATGAAGACTCAACATAAAAGTAAAAGAAAGGCCCTGCGCAGAGGGAAGCAAGGACTACCCATGTGCTAGAGATTTTTATTTTGATAGCAATAGGAGTGTTGAAAACATTTATTTTGAGAGATGCAACTCATGTCAACGGTAGTGATAAATAGTATGGCTTATGCATAGAAACTTCCTATAAGTTTACATGCCTCATGCATAATATACTAATAGTGCTCACACCTTGTCCTAATTAGCTTAGACTTCCATGGATTTTCATCACATACATATGTTTTAACCAAGTGTCACAAAGGGGTACCTCCTTGCCTCCTATACAAAGGTCCTAGGAGATGAATATCATTTGATTTCTCAATTTTGATGAATCTCAACTTTTTGGACATCCATACCGGGAAAACAAGGACAACAGATATTTGGACTTTTGTCCAGGTAAAACTTCCACCATGTGAACATGGCTTTAGTTGGCGGCCCAATGTTCCTCTCTAAAAAGATGCATACTCCAATCTTTTCAACTCATGGTAAATCTCTCTTACTTCAAACAAGATGAGCATGCATAGTATTTCACATGATATTCAACAAAGGCATATTGACGGCGTTCCCCATGACAGCATGGTTATCACAAAATAAGCAACTTATAAGAACTAAAAATGCATAGGACATAATACTTACCACAATAGTTTTTAGACTACTTTCCCATGAGCTATAATTTACACAAAACAAGTGATAATTTTTGAAGGTTTAAAGGTAGCACACAAGCAATTTACTTTGAAGTGGCGGTAAAATACCACATATAGGTAGATATGTTGGACACATTTGGCAACTTCGGTTTTTGGGTGATTGGATGCACGAGTAGAGCTCATACTCAGTACAGGTGAAGGCTAGAAAAGACTGGGAGCGACCAACTAAGAGAGCAATAATGGTCATAATCATGCATAGCGACAAAACATTATCAATCAAAGCATAAAGTGATATTACAAGTCATTCCGAATTTTTAAATGCAAATTTTTACAAAGAATCGTACAATAAATTGGTACTAAATAGACATGATACATGTATCATACTGATGGTTAATTTGAGATTCATTTTCTCGCTGAGTTTTACAAGATCCACAACAGATTCTTACAATAAATTGGTACTAAATAGACATGATACATGTATCATACTGATGGCGTGTGCTCGTCGTACGCAGACACGCTATTGGGGAACCCCAAGAGGAAGGTGTGATGAGCACAGCTGCAAGTTTTCTCTTAGTACGAAACCAAGGTTTAATCGACCAGTAGGAGAAAGGTGTGACTTCTGAAGGTGTTGCTGGCTGACTAGTGGAAGGGTGCACTACCGGCGCCAGCAACAACATAGAACCTACACACATAACAACCAAAGTACTTTCCCCAACTTAGAGTGAGGTTGTCATTCTCACTGGTTTGCAGAACGCAAAGGATTAGACGTATCGAATGAAAGGAGATGGTTGCAAAAGGTAAACAGAACAGGATTGCAATTGAATTTATCAGTAAAGGAAATAGGACCGGGATCCACGGTGTTGGAGTGTAACATCCCAAATTTCAAATCAATGAAGAAGAAGAAGCTCAAGTACTCAAATTTTGGAAACAACAAAAACTTTTAATTGCATATAGTGCCATGCATAAGGTTTGTGCATTATTGTATGAGATTTCCATGATGTTTGCTTGTGTGCTTATGTGCTACAACCTAAAACCCTCACTTGATCCTTTGAAGATCACAAAGCAAATCAAAAAGGAAGAAAAGAAAAGAAATAGAAAAATCCCAAAACCCTCACATATGGTTTATGCCATTTTTGCAAATCTTCAACCTAGACCATTTTGGCTTACACCATTGGTTGGAGAATGTTACTAAACACTTATAAACACTTTTGAAATCAAAGAAACTCAAATCAAATCAAATTTGAAATCAAATTGTGCTCACATGCACTAATGGTCAAATCTGCCAATTTTAGCCTGATGCCTACTTTGAGCCTCTGTATTTAGAGATATTCAAACCAAACAATTCCAACTCTTTGCACCTGATCCAAGACCATATCAAGGTGAACAACTTTGGTAAAGACCACCCCTCCAAATTATTTCTTGATCAAAAGTTATGCTCAAGCCAAGAAGGGACTTTGAAGCAGATTCAAGATCACCTCATTTTGACATTTTGCAATTCTGTTTAATTATGAAAAACCACCACCACCCTTGTGTGTCCTTGATCACTTGAATCAACATCACCAATTTTCTTTCAAAAATGTCAAATTTAGATTCATGCGGCCATTCTTACAAACACTTGGTGAGCAAATCCAAACCAAATCAAATTTCACTATTCTAAATAGTGTTTGGCCCAATTTTGGTCACCACTTGTTTTCTCCTTGTCCCCTGGTCCCCTATAGCCCTAACCCATGCATAGGAACCCTAGAGGAGGGCTAGGCATGGCCATGCCAATGGCATGCCGGCCACCTCCCATGTCATCATGCCAACTCTCTCTTCTCTCCACTCCAACCCTAGCCACCATGCCCTACTGACTCCCCTTGATCTCCTGAGCATGCTAGTACCCGCCGTTGGTCGAGGAGAGGACGACAGAGCACCAGATACGCGCGCGCCCATGACGCCCAGGACCATGCCGACGATGGCATGGGCGCACCCACGGACACGCGCAACACACGCGTTGCCCCAGCCACTCGCAGCACCCCCGGATCCCCTCCCTCGCCCAGCGCCTCGGCACAGCACCGCGGACACGCCAGATATTGCCTTGTCGCCGACCCACGCCCGCCGTCGCCGGAGAGGACGAATCCTTCTGCCACGGACGCGCAGATGCTCGCACGCGCCCCGACCAATTTAGGCATCGCCCCGCCGCGCCGTGACCGCCAAGAGGACCGCTAGGACGTGTTGAACAGGACGCCGCCCTCGCCTACCCCTCTAGCTCGCCGCAGCGCCCGCGCCATGGTCGACCTTGCCGCAGCACCTCGGTCCCCTTCCGCGCCTATAAAAGGAGACCTCCTCTCGCTCATTTCTTCACACCAGCACCTTCCCCTCCTCCTTCTCGACCTCCTCGACCACCTCCCCGCCTCGATTAGCCACCGTAGCCAAGCAATTTCATCGCTGGAGGCCGCCAGTACCGCAGATCACCGCCGTCGATTGGAGCTACCCCAGGACGCGCCGCCGGTACCTGGAGCTTCACCGTCGTCTACACCTTCCTCGAGCACACTTCCAACCCTCACCGCGCCGCCGGTGAGCCTCCCACCCCCCACCTGCGCCGCACCAGTGAGCTCATCTCGCCGGAGATGACGACGTGCGTGAGCCGTTCGATCCAAATCTAATCTAACATCCCAGAGCCGCCCGTACCCGTTCGCGTTTAAAGGGAGGCTGACAGGTGGAGCCCACCTCGTCAGACAACCCACGCGTGCGAGACGCGTGGTGGGCTGGAATTCCCTATTTGAACCGTTTCGGCCCAGTAACGTTTCCCGCGCGGCCCAAAAATTTGAATTTCGAAATTCTGTTTTAAATCAAATTGCTTACAGATGCTTTGTTCAAAATTGAATAGAATCAAATTGGCTCAACCAAATTTGATGAGTTACATACCGTTGGAAAGCTTATGAAATTTCCTAACTAACTACACTAGTCTCATCATGAGATTCTTTGTAGAATTAATGTGACAAGAATAACAAGTCAGGGACTTTTGCAACTTCAAACAATTATTAAAAATCAACCAAAAATGCTTTTGAGTTGTTTCCAACTCTCATAAACCACATTTCACATAATCTACATGTTTATGCAATAATATGACATGGTTACTTTGTGTGATCATGGCCTAGTTTCAATAAAGGGCTCTATGGTATTTCTAGTCATTTGATATTGTCCAAAACTATTTAATAAATCATATGCGATGTTTTCCCTCATTTAAATCTTGTCTCATGTAATTCAATATGAGGTAGTAACCATGTTCTACCTAATCTCATATTGACTTAGTTGATGATTTAACTTATGATCAAAGTAGTGTTAAATTGCATGAGGTACTCTACCTCATTTAAATCATTTTCCCAAATGATGATGATGAATGGTTGACCTTGGTCAACATGGATTCATGCATGATTTGTTGGAGGAAATTAAATCTTAACAAGATTCAATAAGAGGAAATTATTTCCTCAAAGAACTAAAGAGAGCACTAGTTAATAATTGTAATGAGAGGAAATTATTTTCTTCAAGTAAGAAAAAAATTCAACCCACATGTTATGTGTGTGATGATGCTAGGATAGTTTGTGTGAACCCCTTGGTGTGCTTAGACTAGATCTTAAGCTTGTTTGGTGATTGTTATCTCGTATCCATTTTTAGACGCTAGTACCGAGGAGTACCAGGAGGAGGAGGTCTACTACCAGGAAGAGGAAGACCACTTTGACCAGTACACCAACCAAGGCAAGCTAATATTCTTGCAAGTGCAAAGCTCTCTTGAGCAAGGCACCATTCCACTTTAACCTTATGTTCAATGATCCTATCGCAAGTTTATACCTTGCAAGTTTTTACTTTGTTTATTTAAAGCTTACTTTTATAGTTAACTTTGGTCTAAGTATAGAGTAGAACAAGAGTATAAAACTTAGCCTAAGAAGTTTATGAGCTAAGTAGCACCCCTCATGACAAGTGCTAGTGCTAACAAATAAAAGTGACTACTCTAGATGGGAACTTGTGATTTGAAATGAATTTCAAAACCTTGGAATGATGAGTCATTCTATTGAAAGAGCTTTGAAGGTGAATATGATTGGAATGATATGGTGAACTTTGACAAAAACTGATGTTGCGTTTGGATGCGATACCTTTCCAATTATTTAGTACCCCCACAATACCTGATTATGGGTAGGGCTTAACTGGAAGTTTATGCATCTTAGTATGGGTTCCCTCTGAACAAGCATCATAGGGGTTATGCCGAGTCTGCCTCCGTTGAAAGTGAAATGATGTGAAATGAGGTGAATTGTCCGGCCCAAGCCCTGTGCATTTCCCAGGCTGACGGTTTGTCTTCACTGCGAGGCCAAGCTCATGGGGAGAGGTAACTATACTAGGGTACGTAAGTGAAAGGTTATGGTTGATGATCCGCGTACTAAGTTACGATGATTCAGGGTTATCCCTGACGGATGTAATCAAATGTTGTGGCACAAGTGTGCAACCTCTGCAGAGTGTGAATCTATTCGAATAGCCATGTCCACGGTTACAGACGGTTGGAAAGGCCATACTGTTTCCGGTGTCAGATGTTTTCGTGAAAATGGTTGATGAATTGAAGGGTGACTTGACTTGAATCACAACTGAGGTGGGAATGACACTAGTGTTCCCACTTGAGTTAGTTAGCATATGAAGAGTATTTTATCAAATGCTTGTGAACTAAAATTGGCTTTATGCAAATAAAACTAGAGCTTAGCACCCCATTACTAGAATTGATAGTACTTACACTAGTATTAGTTTGCGAGTACTTTAAAGTACTCACGGCTGTGTCCCTGGTATTCCAATGGCCAGACTATGAAGATGAATAGCAGTACCAAGGTGACGACCAGCAGGACGCCTACGACCACTAGGAATCTTCTGACGTCAAGCGTTGGCCTGTGGACTCGATAGTCCACTTCTATTACGCTTCCGCTATGTAATGTGTTCGTTGATCATTAGATCAACTATTTGTGTAATATTGGATCATGTGATCTCTATTTGTAGGACGACTATGGTTTGTAATGAATGATGACTTATGATATCGACTGTTATGTCTCGCAACAACAATCTTCCTGGGATTGCGATGTATGGCATAATAGGCATCTGGACTTAAAAATCCGGGTGTTGACATGGAGATATGCCCAAGAGGCAATAATAAAGTGGTTATTATTATATCTTTGTGTTAATTATAAATGTTTGCATCCCATGCTATAATTGTATTAACCGGAAACATTAATACTTGTGTGTTATGTAAACATAAAAGAGTCCCTAGTAAGCCTCTGGTTAAACTAGCTTGTTGATTAATAGATGATCATGGTTTCCTGATCATAAACATTGGATGTTGTTAATAACAAGGTTATGTCATTGGGAGAATGATATAATAGACACACACCCATAATAAGCGTAGCATAAGATCAAGTCATAAAGTTTGTCTTGCTATAAGCTTCCGATACATAGTAACCTAGTCCTTCGACCATGAGATCATGTAAATCACTTACACCGGATGGATACTTTGATTACATCAAACGCCACTGCGTAAATGGGTGGTTATAAAGATGGGATTAACTATTCAGAAAGTATGATTTGAGGCATATGGATCAAGAGTGGGATTTGTCCATCCTGATGATGGATAGATATGCTCTAGGCCCTCTCGGTGGAATTCCATCTAATTAGCTTGCAAGCATGTGACAAGGTCACAAGGGATGACATACCACAGTACAAATAAAGAGTACTTGTCGGTAGCGAGGTTGAACTAGGTATAGAGATACCGATGATCGAACCTCAGCTAAGTAAAGTATCGCACGACAAAGGGAATCGGTATCGTATGTTAATGGTTCATTCGATCACGAAGTCATCGTTGAATATGTGGGAGCCATTATGGATCTCCAGGTCCCGCTATTGGTTATTGATCGGAGAGGGTTCTCGATCATGTCTGCATAGTTCATGAACAGTAGCGTGACACGGTTAAGGTTAGATTTTATTTAGTAGATACAGAATATGAAATGGAGACCGAATATTGTTCGGAGTCTCGGATGGGATCCAAGATATCACAAGGAGGTCAAGAATGGTCCGGAGGAAAGTTATGTTTCAAAAAAATTCTGGAAGAATTCTGTTGTTTTTATTTCAGAAAAGTTGTTCCGGAAATATTCTCGGAATTGGACAAAACAAAAACAGAAGTTCCTAATTTTCTGTTACGCAGAAGGAGAGGGAGATGGAGAAAGGCTAGGATTGGGCCAGACCACCCCTGGGCACGGGCCCACCCCAGGCCACGCCCAGGCATGGTCTGGGCCCACCAGGCGCCGACCCTAGATGGGTTTCGTGAAACCCTAACCCTACCTTCCGACTATATATAGAGGTACAGGTTGGCCGCCCATAGCTTCTCCGCACGCAACCCTAAACCACCACCTCTCCTTCCTCCCAGTTTCTCCTATTCCGGCTTAGGCGAGGCCCTGCAGGAATTCTCCTCCACCACCACCACACCATCGTGCTGATGGGAATCCGTGGGGATCTACTCCTCCGTTGCCTGCTGGAACGGGGAGATGAAGGATTTCATCGACATCGTACGCGTGACCGAGTACGGAGGTGCTGCCGGATTGTAGCACCGGAACGATCATCTACATCAACCAAGAGATCTGATCTCGTTCAGGCTTTGGATCTTCGAGGGTTAGTCTCTCTTCTATCTCGTTGCTCTGATCTCATAGATTAGATCTGGGCTTTTTCATAGATTGGATCTTGGATTTATTCGTCATTGCGGTAGAATTTTTTGTTTTCTATGCTACGAACCCATTAGTGGTATCGGAGCGTGTCTATGCATAGATCTATTGGACGAGTAGTACACAATGGTTTTGTTGCCGTTGATGTTTTTTTTGTCGCTTGCTTTTCATGTACTTTATATCTTGCAGGATGCGGGGATGAAGCGGCCCGGGCTAACCTTACATGACCGCATTCATGAGAATTGCTCCATGCTTGACATGCAACTTGTATCGCATAAGTGGCTTAGCGGGTGTCAGTTTGTCCCTTCATATGTAAGATCCAATTTACAATCTGCACTTGACAACACTTGTATCACCGTTGTGGTTCTTGTTCGTAGGTAGATCGGATCTTACTCGAAAGCCCCAAACCACGTAAAATATGCAAACACTTTTTAGAGGCATCTAACTTGTTTTTGCAGGGGCATGTGATGTGATATGGCTATGTGATTGTGACTATATTTGATGTATGAGATGATCATTATTGTATTATGGCAACCGGCAGGAGCCTAATGGTTGTCTTTAAATTTTTTAAGACATGCGTGTCTATTCATCATGTAATAGCTTTATTTCAAGTAGTTATTATAGTAGCTATAAGTGATGGACAACCATGAAGCAGCGCCACTGACCTTGACATCATGTTGGTGATGATGGAGATCATGTACGTGCTTTCGAGATGGAGATCAAAAGCACAAGAAGAAAGGCCATATCATATCACATATTATGAATTGCATGTGATGTTAAACCTTTATGCATCTTATCTTGCTTAGATCGCAACGGTAGCATTGTAAGATGATCCCTCTTACTAAATATCAAGATAATAAAGTGTTCATCCTTAGTATGCACCATTGCTAAGACTCGTCATATCGAAGCATCACGTGATGATCGGTGTGTTAGATTCTACGTGTGCATACAACGGGTGCAAGCAAGATTTGCACATATGAATACTAAGGTTAGACTTGACGAGCCTAGCATGTACATACATGGTCTCGGAAAGACGAGAACTGCATCTTCATGGTATACCTTCTATCACAGTTCCGAAGGCAAAGTTTGCGTTGCCAAAAGTGGATCCTTTCTTGAGAAGGAGTTTCTCCCGAAAGAAGTGGCTGGAAGGAAAGTAGAACTCGACGAGGTTATTAAACCTTCTCTCGGACTTGAGAGTAGCGCATCACCGGAAGATGTTCTTGTGCCTCCTACACCGATAAGAGAGGAAGCAACTGATGATGATCATGAAACTTCGAACGAAGTTGCTACTGAACCTCGTAGGGCGACGAGGGCTCGTACCACTCCTGATTGGTATGACCCCTATTTAAATGTCATGATTGTGGACAACAATGATGAAGACCCTACGACGTATCAGGAAGCAATGATGAGCGCAGATTCCAACAAATGGAAAGAGGCCATGAAATCCGAAATGGGATCCATGTATGATAACCAAGTATGGACTTTGGTAGACTTACCTGATAGCCGCAAGGCTATCGAGAATAAATGGATCTTCAAAAGAAAAACATATGTTGATCGTAATATTACTGTCTATAAAGCTCGACTTGTCGCGAAGGGGTTCCGAAAAATTCAATGAGTTGACTATGATGAGACTTTATCACCTGTAGCGAAGCTAAAGTCTATGAGGATATTGTTACCAATAGCTGCATTTTTGAATTATGAAATTTGGCAGATGGATGTCAAAACGGCGTTCCTTAATGGTGACATTGAGGAAGAGTTGTATATGGTACAACCCAAAGGTTTTCTTGATCCTAAAAATGCTAACAAGGTATGCAAACTTCAGCGTTCCATTTATGGACTGAAGCAAGCATCCTGAAGTTGGAACCGACGCTATGATAAGGTGATGAAAGACTTTGGATTTATACAGACTCATGGTGAGGCTTGTATTTACAAGAAAGTAAGTGGGAGCTCTTTAGCATTCCTAATATTATATGAAGATTACATATTGTTGATTGGGAATGATGTAGAACTTCTAAGCAATGTTAAATGTTATTTGAGTAAGTGTTTTTCAATGAAATACCTTGGAGAAGCAGCATATATTTTAGGCATCAAGATTTATAGAGATAGATCAAGATGCTTAATAGGGATTTCACAGAGTACATACTTGGACAAGATTCTAAAGAAGTTTAGAATGGATGAAAGCAAGAAAGGATTCTTCCCGATGTTGCCAGGTAAGGTTTTGAGTAAAACTCAAGATCGGGCTACGGCAGAAGAAAGAGAAAGGATGTACAAGATCCCCTATGCCTCAACAGTAGGCTCTTTCATGTATGCCATGCTTTGTACTAGACCGGATATCGCGCATGCTGTTAGTTTGACCAGCAGATATCAAAGTGATCCTGGAATGGAACACTAGACAACAGTCAAGAATATCCTGAAGTACTTGAAAAGGATTAAGGATATGTTTATTTGTTATGGAGGTGACCAAGGGCTCGTTGTAACCAGTTACACCGATGCTAGTTGGAACACTGATCCAGATGACTCTAAGTCTCAATTTGGGTACGTGCTTATTTTGAATGGTGCAACAGTAATCTAGATGAGTGCCAAGCAAAGCATGGTGGCGAAATCTTCAACTGAATTTGAATACATAGCGGCTTCGGAGGCTTCGTCGGAAGCGATATGGATGAAGAGGTTCATTACTGAGCTTGGTGTGGTTCCTAGTGCGTTTGACCCATTGACCATGTATTGTGATAACATGGGTGCCATAGCCAATGCACAGGAGCCGAGGTCACACAAGAAGCTAAAGCATATCAAGCTACATTTTCATGTGATTCGCGAGTATGTCGAAGATAGTGACATAAAGATTTGCAAAGTACACGCAGATCTGAATGTGGCGGATCCGTTGACTAAAGCTCTCCCTAGAGCAAAACATGACCTGCACCAGAATGTCATGGGTGTTAGGTACATTACCATGTAATCTAGATTATTGACTCTAGTGCAAGTGGGATACTATTGGAGATAAGCCCAGAAGACAATAATAAAGTGGTTATTATTATATCTTTGTGTTAATGATAAGTTTTTGCATCCCATGCTATAATTGTATTAACCGGAAACATTAATACTTATGTGTTATGTAAATATAAAAGAGTCCCTAGTAAGCCTCTTGTTAAACTAGCTTGTTGATTAATAGATGATCATGGTTTCCTGATCATGAATATTGGATGTTGTTCCATGCTACAATTGTATTAACCGGAATTATTAATACTTGTAAGGTGAAAAGAAAGAGTCCTTAAAGCCTCTTGTAAAAACTAGTTTGTTGGATTTAATAGATGATCATGGTTTCGATCAAGTAACATTGATGTTGTTATTACTAAGGTTAAGGTCATTGGGGTGAATGATATATCAGATACACCCAAAAAGTGTTTGAGCATAAGATCAAGTCATTAAGTTCATCTTGCTAAAGCTTCATACATAGTAACCTAGTGTCCTTCACTCATGAGATCATGTAAATCACTTACACCGGATGGTACTTTATTTGCATCAAACGCCACCTGCAATGGGTAAATATGGTGATGGGATTGATAGTATGAGTTGAGGCATATGGATCAAGAGGGATTTGTCCAT
>NC_061510.1:196722085-196737665 GCF_022539505.1 Lolium rigidum | reverse complement strand
AACCAAAAACAACAGAAAACGAGAAGCGGCACTTCGGCATCTTGTTAATAGGTTATTTCCGGAAAACGCATAAAAACATTATAAAGTGCGAGCAAAACATGTAAGTGTTGTCATAAAACAAGCATGGAACATCAGAAATTATAGGTACGTTGGAGACGTATCAAGCATCCCCAAGCTTAGTTCCTGCTCGCCCTCGAGTAGGTAAACGATAAAAAGAATAATTTCTGTAGTGACATGCTACTTACATAATCTTGATCATACTATTGTAAAACATATGAGATGAATGAAGTGACTCAAGGCAATGATCTATAGTTGCTAACAAATCTATACCTAATGATAAAGGAGCTAACGTTTCCGTGATTTGGTCCGTCATTGTGCGCTTTCGTCCGTCCTTAGTGCGCCTTCTTATGTTGCCCTGGATTTGTACGGCTTTCTCCGAGGACTCGATCGGTTTGATCTCGTAATCAAGAGCTACCCAGGGCTGATCGCACGCGACCGTGTCCATGGTAATCACGCGGCCACGAATAGTACCTACACCACCACAAGATCGATCGTGGTCTGTCACGATTGTTTATTTTCTCTTCTTTTGGTACGGCCGTGCTTCATTAGGAATCCTCAGCCTGTTCAATCTAAATATAATACGGAGTATAATCAAAAGCGGACAGGAGTTTCATCCCAACCCGTTCCTGCCCAATATAAACCGAACGTAGCTCAAAGGCACAACGAGTTTGATCCTATCGGCGTGAGGAGCGCGGCGTGCTCCAGGCTGAAAGGCGCAACGTGAGTTCGATCCGATCGGCGCGAGGATATGGAGGCCTTGGCCGCCGCGGCGAGCTCCAGGCTGACGTCCTTCAGCCTGTATCAGCGATGAAGAATCAGATTGAGCACGCCGACGAACGATGACAAGGCGGCGGCGGGACAACACATGATCCACTCCTGCCGAGAGGATCGAGCAACGCCAGAACTTGTCGGTAGAAGCAGCTTCTCCGGTCAACTCGAACTTCATCGACAACGTCAAGCGGGGTGAGTGGGAACGGGGCCGATAGCCACGATGGTTGGTTCCTGCGTCGTTGCACTGGTGCCGGTCGTTTGGGCCGCTGCCTCTCTACAGTGTCACACTGTTGCGCGAGGAGCCGACTGAAGATAGTTTCCAGGCGTCCGCTGGCGAGGACATGGGGCCGCCGTTGCCAGGCGTCACACAAAAGACTCAACGATGACTTGTGCTCGCTTGCTCGAGAGGAGGTGTGCGAAAAATAGATCGCTCGATGCTACGATCGATTCGCCCAAGGAGACATGAATTTATTTGCGCAGCCCGTCGTGAATCCCTATTTAGACCACGATGAACCCATGCCAAACTATTATTATACTACATCATGACCGCTAATGGCCTAGGCCGTTGGAGTTCATGCAGGTTTGATGGGAGAATCTACATTGATCTCTTTTGGCTGCGGCACATGCCCAAACACACCAGTTTGGGTTTGCTCCTTTGATTCTACGCGGCATGCACGTCAGGACATTCGAGAAACTTCAGCAGGACACAACCTCCCAAATGGACAACCCTTTCAGAATTAGATCTTTGGTAAAAATAACCGATCTGCAATCTGTATGTTGCACGGCCGGCAGCCATCATCGTAATTGTGCCCAGTCTCCGATGTAGACACGAGCTTAATGTGCTGCGTAAGCTTATATCTCAATCTATAACAGGAAATGGTAATCTTTTGCCTCGGTGCAAGTTTTTTGGTGAAGAAAAACGGATAAACAACACGCGGTTCAATAATATAGATAGCTATATTTCATTTAGTCGTCGTCCGGACAAGATTGAGATGAAATTTATTTTTCCCATCTGAAATCAGTTCAATTGCAGCTGAAAATAAAAATCCCGTGCAATTGAGATTTGTTTTATGAACTATTTCTATGTATCTTATTTCCTATAACAACTAAATGTAATTCGCGTAATTATTTGAGATGCTATAGCGATATACTACGCTCACACCTTATCATTGCACCCAGCTTCATCTAATCCGGTGCTAAAGTCATGTCACCGACAACTTATTTTACATGTCTTTGCGATGTTATTTTCTCTCACCCGTTGCAACGCACGGGCAATTTTCCTAGTAGATAACATATAGCAAAACTTTTCATGAATAGTACTTTCAAGACAAGCATCAAAAGTCTTGCATAAGAGTTAACTCATAAAGCAATAGATTCAAAGTAAAGGCATTGAAGCAACACAGAGGAAGATTTAAGTTTCAGCGAGTTGCTTTCAACTTTCAACATGCATATCTCATGGATAATTGTCAACACAAAGTAATATGATGAGTGCAAATAAGCAAGTATGTAAGAATCAATGCACAGTTGACACAAGTGTTTGCTTCTAAGATGGAAGGAAGTAGGTAAACCGACTCAACATAAAGTAAAAGAAAGGCCCTTCGCGAGAGGGAAGCAGGGATTAAATCATGTGCTAGAGCTTTTTAAGTTTTGAAATCATATAGAGAGCATAAAATAAAGTTTTGAGAGGTGTTTGTTGTTGTCAACGAATGGTAGTGGGCACTCTAACCCCTCATCAAACAGACTTTCAAAGAGCGGCTCCCATGAAGGACGTTATCTCTACCAGCAAGGTAGATCATCCCTCTTCTCTTTTGTTTACACATGTACTTTAGTTTTATTTATGGTTGACACTCCTCCCAACCTTTTGCTTACAAAAGCCATGGCTAACCGAATCCTCGGGTGCCTTCCAACATTCACATACCATGAAGGAGTGTCTATTTGCAAAATTAAGTTGCTTACTGATGAATCGGGGCAAAACATGTGAAGAGAATTATTAATGAAAGTTAATTAATTGGGGCTGGGAACCCCGCTGCCAGCTCTTTTTGCAAAATTATTGGATAAGCGGATGAAGCCACTAGTCCATTGGTGAAAGCTGCCCAACAAGATTGAAAGATAGAACACCACATACTTCCTCATGAGCTATAAAACATTGACACAAATGAGAGATAATAAAGTTTTGAATTGTTTAAAGGTAGCACATGAAGTATTTACTTGGAATGGCAGAAAATACCACATAGTAGGTAGTTACGGTGGACACAAATGGCATAGGTTTTGGCTCAAGGTTTTGGATGCACGAGAAGCATTTCCTCTCAGTACAAGGCTTTGGCTAGCAAGGTTGTTTGAAGCAAACACAAGTATGAACCGGTACAGCAAAACTTGCATAAGAACATATTGCAAGCATTATAAAACTCTACACTGTCTTCCTTGTTGCTCAAACACTTTTACCAGAAAATATCTAGACCTTACAGAGACCAATCATGCAAATCAATTTCAACAAGCTCTACGGTATTTCTCCACTAATAGGTTTAAACTACATGATGCAAGAGAAACATGATCTACTTGAGAGCTCAAAACAATTGCCAAGTATCAAATTATCCGAGACAATATGAGGTATTTTCTGTTTCCAACCAAATATCAATAAGTGCAATAGCTTCCAACTTTTGTCATTGAACGTTAAAAGTAAAACGAAGAACATAAGTGTTCATATGAAAAAGCGGAGCGTGTATCTCTCCCACACAAGGATTGCTAGGATCTGATCTTATTCAACAAAAACAAAAATAAAACACACAGACGCTCCAAGTAAAGAACATAAGATGTGACCGAATAAAAATATAGTTTCAATAGAAGAAACCTGATAAGTTGATGAAGAAGGGGGTGCCTTGGGCATCCCCAAGCTTAGACGCTTGAGTATTCTTGAAATATGCAGGGATAATCCACGGGGGCATCCCCAAGCTTAGACTTTTCACTCTTCTTGATCATATATCATCCTCCTCTATTGACCCTTGAAAACTTCCTTCACACCAAACTTCTCATAAACTTCATTAGAGGCGTTAGTACTCAAAAAAAACTTTAATCCACTTTAGTCCTGTAGTGACACATTGAAAGAACTCAATAAAACATTAGCTACAGCTCTCCACGTCTAGAAAGCCTCACTTAAAGTCCACAAGAGACAATGCAAAAAACAGAGACATAATCTGCCAAAACAGAACAACCAGTAAAGACGGATTTTTAGGAGGTACTTCCGTTGCTCAAATCAGAAAACTCAAAACTAATGAAAGTTGCGTACATATCTGAGGATCACTCACATAAATTGGCAGATTTTTCTGAGTTTCCTACAGAGAATCCTACCCAAATTCGTGACAGCAAGAAATCTGTTTCTGCGCAGAAATCCAAATCTAGCATCAACCTTCTATTAGAGACTTTACTTGGCACAAAATTGCAATAAAATATAGATAAGGAGAGGTTGCTACAGTAGTAACAACTTCCAAGACACAACAAAACAATAGCAAAATAAAGATATGGGTTATCTCCCAAGAAGTGCTTTCTTTATAGCCATTAAGATGGGCTCAGCAGTTTTAATGATGCACTCGCAAGAAATAAGAGTTGAAGCAAAAGAGAGCATCAAAAAGCAAGTTCAAAACACATTTAAGTCTAACCCACTTCCTATGCATAGGAATCTTGTACACAAATAAATTCATGAAGAACAAAGTGACAAGCATAAGAAGGTAAAACAAGAGTAACTTCAAAATTTTCAGCATATAGAGAGGTGTTTTAGTACCATGCAAATTTCTACAACCATATTTTCCTCTCTCATAATAATTTTCAGTAGCTTCATGAACAAACTCAACAATATAACTATCACATAAAGCATGTTTTTAATGATCCATAAACACATAATTTTTATCAAGCTCAAAAATAGTGAGACTAAAACTTTCAAATCCACTTTTATCAATAATATAATAAGATGATTGATCAATCTCAAAAGATATGGGACTCCTAGATAAAGTCAAGACCTTTCCAATCCCATTTTCATTAGTAGTACAATTAATAATATCAAGTAACATAGGACCATCATCTACAGATTTATCATAAACATTTGCCAAGCAAAACTCTTTAGTACCATGCATTTCGACATCAGGCACAAACAAAGCATTATCATAAGATTTATCAAAATAGCATGGATTATCATGAATAACAGTAGCATAATTATTCTCACAAGTTTTACTCATAGGGAATATTTCAAGAGAATCCACAGAAACATAACATTCATCCTCCTTCGGTAAGCATGGAGGACAATCAAATAGTGTAAGAGATAAAGATTTACTCTCATTAGAAGGTTGGCATGGGTAGATAATCCATTCTTCCTCCTTTTGTTCATCACTCTCCTCCTCTTTTTCATCCAATGAGCTTTCAGGTTCATTAATTAATTCTTCCACTGGTTCCTGCAAATTGTGAGTGCATTCTTGTGCATTAATGAGTCTCTCTTTATAATCAATGATATAAGGATTATCACTGTAGCTTTCTATGCCAAAATTAAGGATAGAAGAGACATAATCTTTAAGGTCCTTACAAACAGCACAAGTTTCATAATTTTCAGACATGAAGGGTTCTATCTCAGAGGCTCCCATAAATATGACAAATTGTTCTACCTCTTCGAACCCAAGATGAATATAGCTATTCCAATTATAGTTCTTAATTAAAACTTCCTCACTAAAGACACATTGAAATTTAAGATGTTTAGTATCCTGTTTAGAGCAACAGTTTATATCATGGCGTTTAAGCAAGATTTTAGCAATTGTATTCAGCTTTTCTATCACAGCACTCATAACTTTACCCGTTCTTGATTCTCTATAGTTATTATATTATATAATTCAATAAGCTCCAAATAGGTTGTAGGTTCTCCCATAGCAACAGTTTTTAATTTTTCGATTTTTCAAATTTTTATGGGCTTTTGGGTATATAGGGAAAATAAAACAAGACAAAAACAAACTAGACAAAAGTAAACTAAGCAAAATAATACTAGACAGAAATAAACTAAGCAGAAACAAACTAGACAAAAGTAAACTAAGCAAAACAAAATAAAATAAAACAAAAACAGAGAGAGAGGTAGAGTGTACTCCCCAGGTGAACTTATGAGTAGAGCTATGCCTCCCCGGCAACGGAGCCAGAAAATAGTCTTGATAACTCACAAGTATAGGGGATCGCAACAGTCTTCCAGGGAAGTAAAACCCAAATTTATTGATTCGACACAAGGGGAGGTAAAGAATAGTTATAAGCCTTAACAACTGAGTTGTCAATTCAGCTGCACCTGGAAAAGCACTAGTAACAGGGGTGATGTGAAAGTAGCAGTAATATGAGAGCAATAGTAACGAGTAACACGACAGCAGTAATAGTAACACAGAGGCAATGGCACCAGAAAATAGTTGATACTACTTCCTATGACATGTAGAACTAGTATATGATGATGAAAGATGGATCGGGGTTCCCAGCTATCTACACTAGTGGTAACTCTCCAATAACAAGTGCAAATGACAAATAAATAAGGCATAACAATGCACATACATATATCACGATGACTACTATGAGATTTAATCATAGCATTACGACAAAGTACATAGACCGCTATCCAGCATGCATCTATGTCTAAAAAGTCCACCTTCAGGTTATCATCCGAACCCCTTCCAGTATTAAGTTGCAAACAACAGACAATTGCATTAAGTATGGTGCGTAATGTAATCAACACAAATATCCTTAGACAAAGCATCGATGTTGTATCCCTAGTGGCAACGACACATCCAAAAACCTTAGAACTTTCAGTCACTCGTCCCGGATTCAATGGAGGCATGAACCCACTATCGAGCATAAATACTCCCTCTTGGAGTTACAAGTATCAACTTGGCCAGAGCCTCTACTAGCAATGGAGAGCATGCAAGAACATAAACAACATATATGATAGATTGATAATCAACTTGACATAGTATTCCTTATTCATCGGATCCTAACAAACACAACACCGATTACATCAGATGAATCTCAATCATGTAAGGCAGCTCATGAGATCATTGTATTGAAGTACATGGGGGAGAGAGTACCGACTAGCTACAGCTAGAACCCGTAGTCCATGGGTGAACTAGTCACGGAGCATGATGGAGGTGGTGGCGTTGATGGAGATGGCTTCCGGGGCACTTCCCCGTCCCGGCGGCGTGCCGGAACAGAGATTCTGTCCCCCGAATTGGAGTTTCACGATGGCGGCGGCGCCCCTGGAGTCTTTCTGGAGTTTCGTCAATTCGTATCGCGTTTTTAGGTCGAAAGGGGTATTATAGGCGAAGAGGCGACGCAGGAGGGTGCCTGGGCCCCCCTCACCATAGGCTGGCGCGGCCAGGCCTGGGGCCGCGCCGCCTTATGGTGTGGTGCCCCCACGGCCCGCCTCCGACTCTCCTTCGGTGTTCGGGGTCTTCCGGGAAAAATAAGATTACGGGTCTTTGTTTCGTCGAATTCGAGAATATTGCCCGAACAGCCTTTCGGAACCAAAAACAACGAGAAAACGAGAGCCGGCACTTCGGCATCTTGTTAATAGGTTAGTTCCGGAAAACGCATAAAAACATTATAAAGTGCGAGCAAAACATGTAAGTATTGTCATAAAACAAGCATGGAACATCAGAAATTATAGGTACGTTGGAGACGTATCAGCGGCCCCACAGCACAAGGCGGCGCGGCCTGGAGGGGGGCGCGTCGGCCAATGGGGTGGGCCCCTCGGCCGCCTCCTGACTCTGCCCCTTCGCCTATTTATTCACTCCGTCGCGAAAACCCTAGTACCGAGAGCCACGATACGAGAAAAGTTCCAGAGACGCCGTCGCCGCCAATCCCATCTCGGGGGATTCAGGAGATCGCCTCCGGCACCCTGCCGGAGAGGGGAATCATCACCGGAGGGCTCTACATCATCATGCCCGCCTCCGGATTGATGCGTGAGTAGTTCATCCTTGGACTATGGGTCCATAGCAGTAGCTAGATGGTTGTCTTCTCCTCTTGTGCTATCATGTTTAGATCTTGTGAGCTGCCTAACATGATCAAGATCGTCTATTTGTAATGCTACATATTGTGTTTGTTGGGATCCGATGAATATGGAATACTATGTCAAGTTGATTATTGATCTATCATATATGTGTTGTTTATGATCTTGCATGCTCTCCGTTGCTAGTAGAGGCTCTGGCCAAGTTGATACTTGTGACTCCAAGAGGGAGTATTTGTGCTCGATAGTGGGTTCATGCCTCCATTGAATGCAGGACGAGTGACGAAAGTTCTAAGGTTATGTATGTGCTTGTTGCCACTAGGGATAAAACATCAATGCTTTGTCTAAGAATATTTGTGTTGATTACATTACGCACCATACTTAATGCAATTGTCTGTTGTTTGCAACTTAATGCTTGGAAGGGGTGCGGATGCTAACCCGAAAGTGGACTTTTTAGACATAGATGCATGCTGGATAGCGGTCTATGTTATTTGTCGTAATGCCCTAAGTAAATCTCATATTAGTCATCATGATATGTATGTGCATTGTTATGCCCTCTCTATTTGTCAATTGCCCAACTGTAATTTGTTCACCCAACATGCTACTTATCTTATTGGAGAGACACCACTAGTGAACTGTGGACCCCGGTCCATTCTTTTACATTTGAAATACAATCTACTGCAAACTCTGTTCTCTGTTGTTTTTCGCAAACAAACATCATTCTCCACACCATACGTTTAATCCTTTGTTTACAGCAAGCCGGTGAGATTGACAACCTCACTGTTAAGTTGGGGTAAAGTATTTTGATTGTGTTGTGCAGGTTCCACGTTGGCGCCGGAATCCCTGGTGTTGCGCCGCACTACACTCCTCCACCAACAACCTTCACGTGGCCTTCATCTCCTACTGGTTCGATAATCTTGGTTTCTTACTGAGGGAAAACTTGCAGCTGTACGCATCACACCTTCCTCTTGGGGTTCCCAACGCACTTGTGCTTCACGCGTTATCAGATCGTAACTGACTTTTGTTGCCCAGTTGTAAGTAGCGTTGCAACTGAGAAAAAAATAATCTAGAATCGGTGCTAACCTCGAATTTTTTTTCCTTCTTATTTTGAAAAAGAGTTTTTTTCTGTTTTTTAACACGCTTATGTGAACAAATTTTGGAAACCGTGACTTTTCTGTTAACTTGTAATCCATGATTTTTTCAAAATAATTATTTTTTAAAAAAGAATATTAACTTGTGAACATTTTTGAACCCATAAACATTTTTGAAACCGTGAACAATTTTTTGAAAAAATGATTTTAAATTTTTTGTTGGAACAATTAAAAATATGTGTGTGCATGTATTAGAAATGTGCAAAGTAGGATTTAGTCCTGCTAATTACGGAGCACGTTGGCACGAATTCATCCATGGATTCCATTCGTTTATTAACTTTCACTTGCCCGTACACCCCAGCTAAGGCCGTGAAACGCGTGAGATACGGAGATGTCCATTACACTTGATGGATCGATCTCAACGATGGCCCAACAAGTCAAGGCAATCCCAACAAAATCAATAGCAAGCCCAATAAAAACAACAATACAATCCAGGAAGCAACAGCAACAAAATCAGGCTCAATCTCAACCCATGGAAAAAGATGACATCATTCTACTGAGAGCTAAGTTAATTCTCAGTAGATTGAGCTCTAGACACACCCGCTATCTTGCCAAATTCTCTTGTTTCTCATTCCTACGTTTAAAATGTCCTCTATACTACAGTAGTTGCTCTCAGACAAAAGGACAAATCATGCTGATATGGAAATCTGCTGAGGTTTCCCGTAGATGATCGCCCCCTCCCTTCCCGGTAGCTAGCAGCTATATATGCCGCACATGGCAGAAGTAAAAGGCATGCGAGGGAGTGAATAGGACAGGACGCACCCAGACCCAGGTCCCGGTCCCAACTGATTCGTTCATATCGTACCCGGTCCCTGCAATCATCTCCAGTGATCTGTCTTCTCGTCAGGAGGTAATTGTAGTGTTGCCGGCCCGGCCATCTTCTCTGCCTCGTCTTGTTTCCCTGTCAATCTAGCTTGCTGTAGCTGCCCACTGACTGTTCCAAGTTCAGTTCCGTGTTTCGTAATGGATTTGCACACGATGCATCTTTTGGTGTGTGATTTCATCATGTAAAGGTACCAGCAGAAGGTCCGTCGGCATGGAAGACTCGACCATGTTCATCCAGTGGGCCATGGAGACGCTGCAGCACGAGCATCACCCGGCGGCCGCCGCTGCCTACGCCGACGCCGGCGAGGTCTTCCCGTCACTTCAAGTGCTCCGCTGCTCAGAGCTACAGAACGGCACGGCCCCTGCCGCAGCACAGGCTGGCAACCACCACCGCGCCACAGACAGCTGGAGCTCAGGCGACAGCGGCCGTGAGAACACGCCGGGCGCCGCGGTCGTGGAGAACGACGGCTGGTCGTCCAACTGCAGCGTCGGTAGCACAACCTACCCACCCGTGAGCTGGAACTTCACCTCCACCATGGCGCAGCCGAGCATTCACGACGAGGCCACGCCCACCGCTCGCGCACGACCGCTCGACGTGCCTGAGCCGGCGTACAGGTCGCCCGCCTCAAGGAAACGCTCCGCGAAGAGCGCCGCCTGTACGGGGACGGGGCACACGTCATCACCGGAGCCGTTCGTGCAGGAACACGTCATGGCTGAGAGGAAGCGCCGCGAGAAGATCAACCGTCAATTCATCGAGCTCTCCACCGTCATCCCCGGCCTCAAGAAGGTCCTCATCCCAAATTTCGACTCCACATTTCTCACAATCTTGTACAGTATCACTTCAGCTCAGTTCGTTTTTCTTTGGACGGGAAAAAACTTCAGCTCAACTCATTGACCAAATTAATTAATATCGTCCAGATGGACAAGGCGACGATTCTGTCCGACGCTGTGAGGTACGTCAAGGAGCAGCAGGAGAAGCTCAAGGAGCTCGAGGACCGCAACCTAAGGACCGTCGAACCGGTTGTGCTTGTCAAGAGGCCCTGCATCGCCACAAAACCTGACGGCACGGCAACGACCGGGAGCTCGCTGCCGGAGATCGAGGCGAGGATCTCGAACAGCACCGTCATGGTGAAGATCCATTGCGAGGACGGCAAGGGGCTGCTTGCCAGGTTGCTCACTGAGGTCGAGGGTCTTCGCCTTAGGATCACGCACACCAATGCCATCCCCTTCCCGGCTTGCACTGTGAACATAACTATCATGGCAAAGGCAAGTCCGGTACTCCATGACTTGTTACTATTTTTTTTTCTCACTTTACTTGAACAATTAGAACCAAAAGATCCCTGGAGCTAAATATCTGCTCTGTTCTTTTTGCGAAAAAACATCTGCTCTTTTCGATACTGCTCTCCCTCAGATTCCTTCCTTTATTAGATTTCACTAAGACAAGGTTACGGCCAACAATTTTTAACATACAACTACTCTCTCCGTTACATAATTCTTTAGTGATTTTAATTTAAATTTGAACTAAAATCACGATAAAAATTATGGAGCAGAGGAAGTACATGTTAATTACAAAAATCTTGTAACCTAATGAACCATAAAGTATGAAAAGAAAGGAGTATTAATTTGCAGATGTACTACATGAATGGTTTAATTATCAGCCAAATATTCCATTTCGATAATCAATCTACTAACACTGCATACATATTTAACCAAGGGGGTCTGGACAAATAAAAAAATTCCTTTATTAATTGGTCGACAGTGTGTTTCTTTTCAGATGGACGAGGGTTTCAACATCACAGCAGATGACATCTTAGGGAAGCTCGACGCCTCGTTGCACTGACATCATAGCTGGCAATGATGATGATACAGCCGGATCAATAAACTTGAAGTCCGATTCTCCCGCAGCTGACCTAAAGATAAAATCGATTCGTGTTTTTGTCATAATAAAAATAATAATTAAGTTATTACTCTGTCGTTACTTTTTTCAAAAAGAGGCCACACCATAAGAGATGAATGTACTACTTCCAGACAATCATGTGTAGTGGATTATACACTTAAGAATGCTGATATGACGCCCTCGTTTTACGTGCTTTTTTGTTTGACTAAGTATTAATTAGAAAGTGCTTTTTAATACGAATCCAACGATACTAATTACATATAATATAACCAAGATTTTTTTGCTCAATTTTTATGGTTAAAGTTCGTCTTGAAATACGCGTGCGCCTTATTCCTTGGGACGGAGATAGTATCTAGGATGCAAGCGGCCTCCCGGTTCATTTCGCAAAACTCATCAATTAGTTTATAATTAACTCTTCGTCTATACAAAATTAACATTAGGTTTGTAGTACCACCACACTTTAAATTAGGGTGTGACCACTTCTAGTCGAGTAATAATTAACTTAACACTGGTGATCTCATTATGTGCAAGCTCAGTTGCAACAGAAAAAAAAATCTTATTTACAACCTATGTTGCACCTCATTAAGACCACAAACCGTGGCATAGTGAGAATAAATGTTTAATCAGTATTAGGAACCGTCTAAATTAGGTTTGCTTCGTCGGGCCAAACACACTATATTGTGTTACTTCGTACTACTTGCCGTTCTTTGAGAGGCTAATTAATTAGCCATTGTTTTGTGAGCGCGAACTTTTTCCGGGGTGAAAACCTATGATCGATGATTAGGACAATAATAATGCTTCTGTACTATTTCCTTCTTGGAGGCATTGCTTTTGGAGAAGATGGATTTCAGTATTGTCTTTACGGTGTTTCGTCCGCTCTTATAAGAAATGTTTTCACTTTAGTGGGACTTTTTTTTATATAGTTTTTCTTTCTTTTTTAACATTGTGCATTCGTATTGTCACTAGGGTATTGCATTGTTGCAGAGGCTAAACATAATTTGGCATCATCGTGATATCAATAACTTTTTATCGAAAAAATTAATTACCATTGATTCGACAAAAATGATAAGTTGATATGGGATTTTCGTTGATATGCTGATACTCTCGAGTATAATAATAATTGTCGCCTGCAAATTGATCGTGTTCTTTTATAGCGAGGACCGTACTCTTCGACTGGTACCCCTGTACACATCAACTAGATCAATCAGTAGACTAATAACAGGATTCCTGCGCATATATGCGTGACCATCTATTGATCTGCCACATCGATTTGTGCGTAATCAGATCGATCTTTGCTTTGACTCTGTCAGACCGATCGATCTTGGTATCTTTAATTGGCAAATCAGAGAGAGGATCTAGGCTGTGATATCTTACCGGTACGATATACTACTTCTTTTATCTATATAAGGCCACAAACAGGGAGTGGTGTTTTGGAACATGGGAGCATATGCTCCCTCTATTTTAAAATATATCTTACAGATATTTTAAATTTTAAAAAAATTGGAACATAAAATTCGCATGTAAATTTTCTCGTGCTACACGCTTACAAAGTTGTTTCATAAAAAAACGACTTATCATGTGCTAAAAATAATGTTTTTCACAAGATAAGTTTTCTCTTTTTTATATAGACCACAAAAAATATTGGTTTTTCGTGAAACTTGACGAACGAACATATATTATGAAGATGTACATGTAAAAAAATTTGTTAAAAACTTTCGATATTTCGAAATATGATTTTTTGGTTGAGGGTGCATACGCACCCGGGAGCCGAATTAAATTCCCGCACAGACTTAGACTAGTTATATTGCGGAGTGACATGAAGTGATAACATGCACATTTACTAAATCTATGTTACTATCTTTATAGTGAGTAGTAATACGGAAATTCAATTCAGCTCCCGGGTGCGTATGCTCCCTCTACAAAAAAATCATATTTCAAAATATCGAAAAATTTGGACAAAAAATTCTACATGTACATCTCCATAATATACGTGTGTTCGTCAAGTTTCATGAAAAACCAATATTTTGTGTGATCTATATAAAAAAGAGAAAGTTTATCTTGTGAAAAGCATTATTTTGAGCACTGAATTTTGTCTTTTTTACACACGTCACATGATAAGTCAATTTTTTATGAAACGACTTTGTGAGCACTTAGCACATGAAGATGTACGTGCGAACTTTTAGTTTCAATTTTTTTAAAATTTAAAATATATGTAAGATGCATTTCAAAATATAGGGAGCATATGCACCCATGTTCCAAAACACCGCTCCCGTAGTAATATATCTTTGGTATCATGTAATGCCGGTTATAGACTCATCTTGTCTTAAGAAGTGTGATGTTATGGTAACATAACTAGTTACCATATCAATGTCTATATTATTTATTTGCCATGTCATATCATCAAAATATCTTGAAATGTGTGATGTTACTACATATGTTACTCCCAATATAAGTAGTCTTTTTTAGATACCAAAAAAATAAAATTAAGTAGGTAAAAATGCTCTTTGTTCCAAGTTAATTAAACGCGTTACATGTGGTGTCTTCTTTTCTATGGATGCATGCAAAATTTACATTTATGAGCATTATTTTACGAGGTATAAATCTAATAATTTTTTCTCGATTTGTGTTAGAGAAAGTACAATAAAGATTAGTCAGCAGGCTAGAAAGATTAAATACCTCCTCTGATCCAAATTAATTGACTCAACTTTGCCTAGATTATCTAGACACGTTTATTTACTAAATACATATATATTTAGACAAAGTTAAGTTAATTAATATGAACCAGATTATTATATTAATGCTTAATTGGAGGAACGAGAAGAAGGGAGAAGGGAAGTGGGCTCTAATGGAAGAGCCAGCTCTAGCACGTGCTCATAAGTACTTTGTGAGAGTAAATGATGTGCCATGTAGTGCATTTTCATAGCTAACTAGTATTGGCATGCTAGTTATAGGTTGATTATATATGACACGACATCTCACTTATAGCCAAAATGTAGCTATATACTATTGAAGTTGCTCTTAGTGGCTATATGTTGATAACATTTTTTTTTCATAGTGGTCTTGTATTGAAGAACGGAGGGAGATTCAGCACATGGCGCTTTGTCTCATAAGTCTAAATGTATCTATTATGTAACTTGCATTTTAATGTATTTTAAAATCTTAAAAAATTCTGAATTTTTTTGGGTGCACATCCAAACATACTACGTTAGTACACAAAAGTATAGGGAAAAGATATTTTCCTGGGCAGTGTAAAAATACAAATAAATGCCTCGTGAGAAGAAATTTTGGAGCATAAAAATACATTTTTTACATAAGTCACAAAAAATGTCATTCTTTCGCGAAACTTTATGAGCAGACATAGAATGTTCGAATGTATACCTAGAATTGTTTTCAATTTTTTTTGACATTTTAAAATAAGTTTTTTGGATAATGAGTGCATCTACACATTTGAGCGAGAATGGATTCCTGCTTCATTACTTAGAAATGTTATTCAGTGTCTAGAAGCGGAAATGTTAGGTTTCACCTAAATTATATTTAAGTTTTTCTATTTTTTTTTTTGTTTAATATAGATTTTCATGTTTACTCATGGAAAAAATTGACATAAAACTGCAGTGCAGGAATTATTAATTTAAGACTACTTATAATGGGTATATTGGTATTATCATGCATTTTATATATGCAATAATCTAACGTATCACTTTAAATAGATACTGTATCATAGCACTAGAAAACATAATGTTAGATATATCATGTATATAATTTTACATTAATATTCTACAAATTTATAAATATAATAAGACTATGTGTTGACGTCAGAAACCCCCTTGCGGGCAGAGACGGTCAACACGGTAGAGCCGGGAACAACTAGGG
>NC_061510.1:196696112-196721985 GCF_022539505.1 Lolium rigidum | reverse complement strand
CGTCGGGCTAGGTGGCCTCAAAAACGAGAAAAAAAATGTTTTGACATGCACAACGGACAGACCCAAAATCGTCGGCCATGGTACACCAGCAACCACGACGCGACTTCAACTTCGTCGGCCATGGCAACTTTTCTTGTAGTGGATCAATCTCGACCTTCAGTTTGGAACCCGAGAAAACTACAGAAGAGAGAGGTTGGAATTTGAAGTGTTGGACTCCCCGTCACAGTATCATGCTTTATTGGGGCGACCCGCCTATACTAGGTTTATGGCAGTACCACATTATACATATATGTTGTGGAGACTCCCTGTACCCAAGGGGCCAATCACAGTGAAAGGCAGTTTCACGCTAGCTGATAAGTGCGACAAGGATTTTGTCGTCGTGGTGAACAGACAGATGCCATGGGATGGCTTAAGTTGGGGCCGAATGTGCGCTAGAGGATTCGGGTGAGGGTTTTGGTAAGGTTGGGATGGATTCCGGATGGATTTCCTAGGAACTTGGCCTTGGCCAGAGGAAGAAGAAGAAGAACACAGAACTATTTCCCCTTCAGATCTCTCTATTCCTTGATCATAAGAGGTTACAGGTTTCTGAATACAAGATTGGATATCTAGCTCGTACATAACACATGCCTGCGATAGGTGAAAGGCAGAACCAGATGGAAGAGGAAGATACAGAAGGTGAAAGTGATGCTGATGATTCCGATGAGTCTGATGATGGGGAGGAGGTGCCTATTCCTGTTAGATGGAATCATAACTTTTCATCTGCAATGACAATCAACGATGGTCTTGATTCTAACTGGGAGTATCACCAGAACAGTGTCGCCGTAGGGGCCATGTTTCCGTCGAAGCAACATATGCAGGATGCAATAATTAAGTGGGCAATGGCGAGTCAGAGGCAGCTGAGAACAACCGTGTCATCTGGAAAATACCTGACGATGGAATGTGTGGACATCAATTGTCCCGGAAGGGTGCATGGGTATGTTCCTAAGTATGACACAACATGGCGTGTGAGCGACTTTGTACCGCATAGTTGTGAGCTTGCAAGTATCCGCAATGATCATTGCAACCTGTCGTCTAATCTCATAGCTCGGTTGTTGTACACTGAAATAGTGGAAGGGCAAGCCATGAGAGTAAACGCCATCCAGAAGAATGTTAAGAAGCATCATTTTTACACCATATCTTATGGCAAGGCTTGGAGGGCTAAGCGAGAGGGCGATGGAGATGAGGTTTGGTTCGTTTCGAGACGCATACGACAGCTGTTGTTCGTTTGCTTTGCGAGACGACTGCAGGCGAGGAATCCAGACACATATGTGAACATCCAGGGACATGTTTTTGCTGGAGTCCCCATCTTACGGGGTTACGCATAGAGTCTATTTCTCGTTCGGTGTATGCATCGAATCATTCGGACTCTTGTCGACCCGTGTTATGTGTCGACGACACGTTCTCGGCTGAGTCGATACAAGGGTCAAATATTAACCGCCATTGGAATGGACGGAAACAATCAAATCGTGCCACTCGCTTTTGCTTTCGTGGAGAGTGAGAACACCGAAAGCTGGTTATGGTTTTCAGGGCGGTTGAAGATTTCAATTGTAAAGGACAAGCCGAATGTTTGCATCCTTCATGATAGACATGCAGGTATACTGAAAGCTATTAAGACACTGAAAGAGCCTGGGCAAGAAACGCCATGGATTGACATTGAGAGCCGTTGGTGCATGCGCCACCTGGGGTCCAATTTTTACACACAATTCAGGAACAAGAACCTTATGAATGTCTTCAAGAGGTTGTGCATCCAGAACCAGCAGTGGAATTATGACTTTTTGTGTAGCAAACTGATGCGTGCAATTAACACACGTCCGTTGGGAACCCCAAGAGGAAGGTGTGATGCGTACAGTAGCAAGTTTTCCCTCAGAAAGAAACCAAGGTTTATCGAACCAGTAGGAGCCAAGAAGCACGTTGAAGGTTATTGGTGGCGGAGTGTAGTGCGGCGCAACACCAAGGATTCCGGCGCCAACGTGGAACCTGCACAACACAATCACAGAACTTTGCCCCAACGTAACAGTGAGGTTGTCAATCTCACCGGCTTGTTGTAAACAAAGGATTAGATGTATAGTGTGGATGATGATGGTTGTTTGCGAAGAACAGTAAAGAACAATTGCAGTAGATTGTATTTCAGATGTAAAGAATAGGATCGGGGTCCATAGTTCACTAGTGGTGTCTCTCCCATAAGATAAGCAGATGTTGGGTGAACAAATTACAGTTGGGCAATTGACAAATAAAGAAGGCATAACAATGCACATACATATATCATGATGAGTACTATGAGATTTAATCAGGGCATTACGACAAAGTACATAGACCGCTATCCAGGCATGCATCTATGCCTAAAAGTCCACCTTCGGGTTATCATCCGAACCCTTCCGGTATTAAGTTGTAACAACGAGACAATTGCATTAAGTATGGTGCGTAATGTAATCAACACAAATATCCTTAGACAAAGCATCGATGTTTTATCCCTAGTGGCAACAACACATCCACAACCTTAGAACTTTACGTCATCGTCCCGGATTTAATGGAGGCATGAACCCACTATCGAGCATAAATACTCCCTCTTGGAGTCACAAGTATCAACTTGGCCAGAGCCTCTACTAGCAATGGAGAGCATGCAAGAACATAAATAATAAATATGATAGATTGATAATCAACTTGACATAGTATTCAATATTCATTGGATCCCAACAAACACAACATGAAGGATTACAGATAGATGATCTTGATCATGATAGGCAGCTCACAAGATCTAACATGATAGCACAATGAGGAGAAGACAACCATCTAGCTACTGCTATGGACCCATACTCCGGGGGTGGACTACTCACACATCGATCCGGAGGCGATCATGGCGATGAAGAGACCTTCGGGAGATGATTCCCCTCTCCCGGCGAGGTGCCGAGGCGATCTCCTGAATCCCCCGAGATGGGATTGGCGGTGGCGGCGTCTCTGGAAGGTTTTCCGTATCGTGGCTCTCGGTACTGGGGGTTTCGCGACGAAGGCTTTAAGTAGGCGGAAGGGCAGGTCAAGGGGCGTCACGAGGGCCCCACACAACAGGGCCGCGCGGCCAGCACCTGGGCCGCGCCGCCTTGTTGTGTCGCCACCTCGTGGCCCCACTTTGTTTCCTCTCCGGTCTTCTGGAAGCTTCATGCAAAAATAGGACCCTGGGCGTTGATTTCGTCCAATTTCGAGAATATTTCCTTACTAGGATTTCTGAAACCAAAAACAGCAGAAAACAACAACTGGCTCTTCGGCATCTCGTCAATAGGTTAGTGCCGGAAAATGCATAATAATGACATATAATGTGTATAAAATATGTGAGTATCATCATAAAAGTAGCATGGAACATAAGAAATTATAGATACGTTTGGGACGTATCACAAACTGCAGGAGTTCACGAAGCAACAAGTTGTGCAGAGGAAAGCAGCTCGAGATGCAAACATAGCAGCACATATGCAGGCAGTTGCAGCAGGAACAACAGCGGTAGAAGCACCAGTTTATGAGGCACCCCAAGGTCTGTGCGACTTGCCCGAATTTGACCCGCCCGAAACAAGGAGAAGGCAGGGAAGGCAGATTAAAAACTTTGAGCAGTGGATAGAGCATGAGCCTACGGAGAGGTGGTCTTTGTTGCACGACACACATGGAGCTAGATACGGCGTCATGACAACCAACCTCGCAGAGTCGTATAACTTTGTGCTGAGAGGCAACAGAGCTTTGCCACTTACAACTATAGTAGAGGGTATTTTCATGGGCACAGTTAAATATTACAGAGAGAGACGTGAGAAGGCTCAGATGCACATGGTGAACAAACCAGCCACACCATATTGTTTGAAGATTATGGAGTACATGCATAAGAAGAAGGAGAAAGCTAAGCATCTCGCTGTTGTTCAAATTGGTAATGTGGAAAGAAGGTATGAAGTCCGCTTACCTACATATAGGTTCGGGTGTGGGAATCCGTAGCGAACACATGATGTGAAAATTGGCAATGAAGAATGGCCAACTTGCGAGTGCACATGCAACAAACCAAAGTTGCTTCATCTTCCTTGCTCACATGTGTTAGCTGTTTGTGGTGTCCTGGGGATGTCGGAAATCTCGTTCGTCTCTCCGTATTATCTGAAGGAGGCCGTGCTCAACACCTGGACCGGTGAGCTGGAAGGATTTCGGTCAATGGGAAATTTCAACACTGTAAACCCCGGTGAAAGGCGATATATCCCAGACCCAACGCTACTGAGGACAGGCATCGGTAGACGGCCATCGCAGCGCATCCGGAATGATATGGATGAATCTGAAGCTGGAGGGCCAACGAGACAATGTTTCCTATGGAATCAATTTGGCCATTGGGACACTAATTGCACAACCTTCGGCACTGGCCCAGCAGGAAGGGGGCAGCGAGGCACAAGGGGACGTCGCGGGAGGGGAAGAAACTAGGCGGCGAAGTGCTACTTTGGAACTAATTTGTAATAATTATGGAACTACTTTGCAATTTCAAATGTGAAACTATGTTACTGTAATTTATGTAGTGAACAATGAATTTGTAATAAGTATGGAACTAATTTGCAATTTTATTGTGGTCCTCTATGTTACTTAAATATATATTCGTATTATGTCCTGTGAATTTTGCAAATATGTTTTGTTGTTTACAGAAATGGCAGGAAGATCGTTGCTCAGTAGGGACCTTGAGAAGGCGCACCGTGCGGCGAAGCTAGAGGCAAGCCCTAATAGCCTTCCCACACTGGTGACACGCGGGGCTAATCAGAATTGGCAGATACATCCCGGTTGGGTTCAGAGGTATGTGGGATTATATTAGATATATTTAATTTGAAGTACTCACACATACTCATTGGATTCTTATATGAATTTGTAGGTTGAAGTGGGCTGGACTTCTACCTTTCGCTCGGTTGGTTGAGGCCACTATGACAGAGGTCATAGGTGAGCGAGGGGGCACGCCAATCAAGCGCCTTCAGTACGACCACTCCCTGCTGACCAGCCTAGTGGATCGGTTGAGGCCCGAGACTCACACGTTCCACTTTCGTTGGGGAGAGATGGCCCCTACTCTGCAGGACGTGTCTTACTTACTGGGCCTAACGTTGGCGGGTCGGGCCATAGGCCCGCTGGCAGAACTAGTGGACTGGTTTTTACAAATGCCTGCACGGTTTGAGGGAATTCGTGTGGGTCAGCCTGATTTTCTGTGTGACGACCATGGTCCAAAGTGTGACTGGTTACTCAACTTCGAGGTAAGCATTGTTATAAAAAATTATTTATTGTTAATGCGTTGTTATAGCTAACATCTTTTTTTTGTTCGTTGTAGGTTTCACAGTTCACAGCACCGATGAGTGAGGCACAAATCACTAGGAGTCTCGAGGCGTACCTTATGTGGCTGCTTGGGAAGGTGATGTTCACTGAGAACCATCAGACCACCATCAGCAGGCGCTACATCCCCATTGCGCAGGAGATAGCACATGCTACAACCGCCGACGACATCATACCGCGGAGTTGGGGTTCCGCGGTTCTAGCAGCCACGTACCGAGGTTAAGATTGTTCATCAATGGTTCGGCTTACTGACACAATAATTTTCTGCAGGTACAACAGGAAGGGTACGAGCCACTCCTCGACATGGTGGCTTCAGCGCGTTGGCTCGTATGTTGATGAGTGGCTGACTGCGACAACACACCTCTGGCGACACGATGAGCAGTTTGATCCACAGGAGTTTGAGGCATATCTGCAGAGGTACACTGCAGCAGCGCGAGTGCGCCTCATCCCGCCGATAGATCCAGCTGAGGTCCAGCGTCTATGTACGATATGTACCCGACTCAGTCCACAGCCGGTAGTCGACAGCACGCGGTACGTAATACTTTTCTATTCCACCAACATATTTGTCGTTTATATATATATTGGGTTCTACAGTTTATATGCTACCATGATATACCATGTTTTTGCAGGGCCAGATGACTTCGGACTTACAGGATGAAGTCGCTCGGTACACACGTCAAGTGTCCAGTGGGCCTCTTCTGCAGCCGCGCGACCAGCAGGTGTCCTGGTTGAGGCGTCTCGAGGAGAAGCTACGCGGGATCTACTCGTCTATCACGTGTAGCCGTAGTTCCGACGTCGTTCAGCGCCACCTCCTTCCACCGCGGCCCTCCACACGACACGATCCACGGCCTCGTGTCACGCCGACGGCGACACCCAGACCACCACCTCCTGACCGGGCAGGAGGTTCGTCGTGGCAGCAGCAGCACACTCCTTCGTTCGACGACTTTCACGGGCAGTAGCATGGATCACGGCCTCGCCTCACGCCGACGGCGACACCCAGACCACCACCTCCTGACCAGGCAGGAGGTTCGTCGTGGCAGCAGCAGCACACTCCTTCCTTCGACGACTTTCACTACTATCAGCAGCAAGCTGCTTTCGACGAGTGGCAGCAGCAGCAGGCTCCTTTCATGGGAGGAGCAGGATACTCGCAGGGTATGTACTATTCTAGCTATTCCGTTCCGTAAGAATTATACTCCACTTAATTTGACATCACTTATGTTTCGTGCCACAGGATACACACAGCACACTGCGTCTAATCCTTCATGGGGAGCTAGTGATCAGGACACTGAGCACATGGAGTATTACAGCACGCAGCAGAACTATGTCGGTATGCAGACTCCTCCACCACAGCCTACACAGGAGACGCAGTACGACCCCGAGTCCGGGTCCTGGATCCCTGCTCGCAACGTCAGGGCCCCGGACAGGTTCGGCTGGACACCCCGTGGTACGCCACCCCCACGATAACCCAGACTACGCCGTCCCCCCGGCTGATGTATCACCTATGTATGAGACATTTATGTATGCATTACTCCTGTATGAGACACTTATGTATGAGATATTTATGTACGTTTGATTTCCCGCCACTTATCTCCCGCTCACATATTTCATTTCGTGCTAAATCAATAGTACTTTATTAAAACAGCGTAGAAAATTAAGATACAATAGAGCTGAACTTTAAATACGGCTTATCACTACAACGGAATTTAAGATACATCAAGAAAACTAAAACTTAAACTAAGAACGCAGCACACCCTTTCCCTTGCCCTTCGACGATGCAGCTTTCATGGCCTTGGTGCTAGGCTCGAAGTCGTCGTCCGAGTCGACGACCGGCGGTGCAGCACTCTTGCCCTTCGACGATGCAGGTTTCTTCGCCTTGGTGCTAGGCTCGAAGTCATCGTCCGAGTCAACGACCGGCGGTGCAGCACTCTTGCCCTTCGAGGACTTGGCACTCTTGCCCTTCGACAATGCAGCTTTCTTCACCTTCGTGCTAGGCTCGAAGTCGTCGTCCGAGTCGACGACCGGTGGTGCAGCACTCTTGCCCTTCGAGGATTTCGCACTCTTGCCCTTCGACGATGCATCTCTCTTCGCCTTGCTGCTAGGCTCAAAGATATCATCGTCGTCCTCACTCTCAACCGTCCACCGTGCTGGATATTTCAAATCCCTTTCCCTATCTTCTTCATTCTTCCATGTTAGTGACTTCCACTTCTCATTCAACCTGATAAGCTCACACCTTATCTCCCGTGGGCTGCGAGCGGGCATCTTCATCACTGGCCACCCATGAAAATATTTCTCAAATTCCCTACCCACCTTACGGAGCAAGGCGTCGCTACTGATGAACTCCTCGAATGTGTCTACCTTACTCTCCCTGATCACTTTGCGGGCCTCGTCTAGAAGAGGTTTGGCCATGAATTCGTTAAAAAGATGGGGGGATTCTTATATGGGGGATCCATCTTGTTTACAGAATACACTGAAACACAAGGAAACGGTGGGGGGTTTTTATAGGCTACAAGGGATGACTTTCGGCGGGAAGATTGAGCGGGAAAAATTGGGCGGGAAAAAGTGGCGGGAGATTTGGGCGGGCATAAATGGCGGGAAAATTGGGCGCGAAACATTGGGCGGGAATAAATGGCTAGAAAATTGGGCGCGAAAAATTGGGCGGTAAATTTCCGCGGGAAACAATTGAGCCAAAATTTCGGACACAACATTTTTGCGGCAAATTAATTTCACATTAATACTAAAACTGAAATAAAGATACATTGAAGCTGAAATTAAAATACTTCTTATCACTACAACGGAATTTAAGATGCAATGACAAACTAAAACTGAAATTAAGATACATAGCCAGTACGACACATCACACTACTTTCCCTGCGTCCACCGTGGCCATTTTCCGGACATGTCGCCGCGTTCTTCAGCCGCTTGCGCCTCAGCAGCTCTTTCCCTTAGTCTCTTCCTTTCCGCTTCACGAGCCTCCCTGCGCACCTCTCCCTCTGCAAACCTACGTGCAGCCTCCTCATCCATCCTCTTCTGATTCACCTCCCGATTATGAGCTTGTTCCGCCCTAAGTTTTTGGATCTGTCTCTTTCAAACTGCTTTAGCATTAGCACGAGCCTTTTCCTGACGCTCCTCCTCAAAGAATGTTGCCCACGCACGCCGGTGTTTCTCCTCAACCTCCTGCCGCGCCCAATCCGGCTGCTCTGTGTCTATCCAGTGAAACCATTTGCATAGGGGCGGGGGAGCCTGCAACACAAACGAGTAACATTAAATCACATT
The DNA here is from genome assembly GCF_022539505.1 of Lolium rigidum. Taxonomy (NCBI): domain Eukaryota; kingdom Viridiplantae; phylum Streptophyta; class Magnoliopsida; order Poales; family Poaceae; genus Lolium; species Lolium rigidum. The sequence goes on along the minus strand of NC_061510.1, from coordinate 196,713,357 downwards.
CACAAAAAAGATTAAGCCAACATAAATTTATGTCGAAACATACCGGCGGCCTCGTGGACGACGAAGCTGAACTACGGGGTGGATCATGCTCATAGCTCGCACACATGAAAAATTTCATGCCGAACTGGTCGGAGAAATCCTCCACCCAGCTAACCTTAGCAAGACGGCCGCACCAACACCGCTCCGCAGTCACACCCGGGGGAAAACTTGCAGCCTTCGCCTTCACCGGCCTAAACTCCTGGTCAGAGCACGGCACACTCATGATGGCTAAGAGAGAGCAAACAGAAAAAAGAGAGAGATAGAAACACTTGTGCAGCGAAGACTGTCGATGCCTGCTTTTATAGGGAAAAATCCGAGAACGTGGCGGGAAAATATTGCGAGAGATAGTGGCGGGATAAAATTGGCGGGAGATCGTGGCGGGAAGGATTGGCAGCAAGTGCGGGAGGAAAACACGGCGGTGTGAACAAGAGAGAGGGAAAATATGGCGGGAAAGCGGTGGCGGGAAAATAATGGGGAAGAAGTACCAGGAGTTATACCTAAGCTGGATGTACCATGCAAACCATCGGGGATTAGGAGGCCAATTGGTCGGTAGTTGGCCGATCGGCGTATAGCTGTTCAATCGGTCTACAGCTGACCAATTGGTCGATAGTTAACCAATTAGTTCTCTGACCGACCGGGTCACACTTTCCAACTTTTTTGAAAACAAGCGCTATTCCTGCACTTAAATAAAAAATTCGTATTATTTAAAAAAAAAAAATCGCGTTTCACTAGTCCATGGTCTTTCCAACATTTTTTTTTCCAATGCAATAGACGGCCATTTTCTGCAGCGTTTCACGAGGCATGCCAGTGGTGAATTCCAATCATGCGCGAACATGGTAAAACGCTATAATCCGAGCACGGTTTTCACCGTTTAAAAAAAAGACGGTTTTCGGAGAGAAGTAAAATCAGAACCTATATAATGTGGAGAACCAATCTGAGGTTGTGTGCTTAGAAGTGTGGTTGTACCGCCAGCTTACCAGAGTTCAAACTCCAATTTGACATGTATGTCTTATAAATGCGGAATATTCATTTAGTAGGAGACGACGTTTCCGTCGACAGCTAGACGTCATGTGACTTCGTCAATTTTAAGATCCAATCTGCCGGTTTAGTCTTCCAAAGGTGTTCATACAGGTAGGATGTACGTGTGTGCGTTCATAGGATGAGTGTATGCGCGTATATGTGAGCGTATGTATTTGTACTGTGTTTCTAAAAAAAACCTATAAAATGTGGGCATCGCTGAAAGCCAGGCCCGGGCCTTTCAGAGGTTCAGCTCAGCTGCTCAGGCACCGTCCAGAAGTCGGTGGCTAGTCTCGTGGGAGGGGGTCCGGCAGCCGTGGCAATCGGATTCGATCAGCTCTCGGTTGTGTGTTCCCATCTGTCTGAGACACCGTCGTACAACATAACAGCTAATATGGCCCGTTCATTCATGGTTGTGTGTACAACTGCACATCAGTATGCAGTCATCATTCATGGTGGCTGCAGGCAAAACATGCATATGTGTGGCGGTCACTGCCTCACTGATCTGCATTCATGTGTTGTACGCTGCTCTGCACGCGACAAGGTACAACACCAATTCTGCCGATCCATGTGAGGTTTATGCTTCTTGAGGGTTTGAGACACCGTGAGGGTACAGCTTGCGCAGCAAAGCGACCACCACTGATGATAATAGTAGCTCAATACGGGTGTGTGATATAGTTGCGCATCCCACCAACTCGGACATACATACCTTCTACAACCTTCCGTGTATACAACTCTTTTGCATGTACGCTGCCTCCGTTAGAAATTCGCTGGCGTAGCTCTGGTTAGATTTGATCTGATGTCGGGAGCGGGCGCACCGGAATTCGTTGGCGTCCTCGTCTCGCGTCTCCAGCTGGCGGTTCACGTACGCTACCCTCCTTGTCGCCGTGATCATCGGAACTACCCGTTCCTCGGCGGCGTCCTCGTGCTGCGGCACACCTCCAGACGCATCTCCCCGCTCAGCGCCGCTGAGTGCTTCATCGATTCGCACGCGCTTCGGGGGGGAGAGGTATTGAGCTGGGAGGAGCGTTGTCACTTCCTCGGCATGACGTCCGTATTCCGGTGCGCCCGCTCCCGCCCGATTCGCTGTTCCAAGATGATGCGGGCACGGAGAAGGATTTCGGGCGACGTGGAGCTCGGGGCGCCATGGATTTCAAGGTCGGGAGCCACACAGTGCCTGTTGGCCCACCGGAGATCGACATCTCAGGGGAATATCCTGACGGCGTTGCTACTGGGCTGTCAAATCCGTCGAAGGTCACTGGTAGAAAAATGGCCTTCCGTCCAGCCCCATTAGTCGTCAAAATATAGGAACCGCGACTAATGGGGTCTTTAGTCGCGGTTCGGGTGGCGAACCGCGACTAAAGACCTGGGCCCAGCGCGCTCGGTGGCCAGCTGGTGGACAGGAGGGGCTTTAGTCGCGGTTGGCCAAGCCAACCGGGACTAAAGGCCCATCCATATAAAAGGGCCTCAGCTCACAGCACTTAGCCATTTGGTGCCACTTCTCTTCACAAGCTTCACAAGGGGGTGTAGGTTTCCTTTTGGTTCCTCTTATGCACACAAGGTGTTTGATAAAATGCCCCAAGAGCATGTCACAAGCTCACATGATATGAAGTGTCGGAGCCACACTTGAGCTTCCTCATTTATTTTTTCCTCCTCGATCGCGGTTAGCAACTTGAACCTTTCTGTGTTAATTTCTATTGTTTATAGCTAGTTAGTTTAACAAATGCATGATGGTTAATTATATATTTTATATTATAATAATGCAGATGAATCGGCAATGGATGTACGGTAACCGACTCTCCGGCGAGTTCACTACGGGTTTGAAAGATTTTCTCGTAGTGGCTAATGCGAACAAGCGGAAGGGTTTTGTTATCTCGTCCATGTGTTGATCGTAAGAATTAGAAGGGTTACTCTTCCTCAAGAGAAGTTCACTCGCACCTGCTTCAACGACGGTTTCATGCCAAGCTATAATTGTTGGACCAAGCATGGGGAAAGAGGGGTTATAATGGAAGAAGATGAAGAAGGGGATGATTTCATCGATGAAAACTATCTTGCTCATTTCGGTGATACTTTCATGGAGGATGTCTGAAGGTGAAGGGGAAGGTGAAGAAGAGGCACGTGATGAGCCCGTTGATGATCTTGGTCGGACCATTGCCGATGCACGGAGACGCTCGTGAAACTGAAAAGGAGAGGGAGAATTTGGATCGCATGTTAGAGGATCACGAAAGTCGCCGTACCTCGGATGCGATAATGGTCCGAAAAAGCTGGGCTGCACTACTCGGATTTTCTGAAATGGAAGGCACAGGCAGGTGTAGCTGACTCGGCATTTGAAAACTTGCTGAAAATGTTGAAGAATATGTTTCCAAAGAATAACGAGTTGCCCGCCGATACGTACGAAGCAAAGAAGGTTGTCTCGCCCTCTAGGTTTAGAGGTTACGAAGATACATGCATGCATCAACGATCGCATCCTCTACCGCGGTGAATACGAGAATTTGAATGAATGTCCGGTATGCACCGCATTGCGTTATAAGATCAGAGGCGATGACCCTGGTGACGATGTTGAGGGCGAGAAACCCAGGAAGAGGGTTCCTGCCAAGGTGATGTGGTATGCTCCTATAATACCACGGTTGAAACGTCTGTTCAGGAACAAAGAGCATGCCAAGTTGTTGCGATGACACAAAGAGGACCGTAAGTCGGACGGGGAGTTGAGACACCCCGCAGATGGAACGCAATGGAGAAAGATCGACAGAGAGTTCAAAGATTTTGCAGCCGACGCAAGGAACATAAGATTTGGTCTAAGTACGGATGGCATGAATCCTTTTGGCGAGCAGAGCTCCAGCCATAGCACCTGGCCCGTGACTCTATGCATCTACAACCTTCCTCCTTGGTTGTGCATGAAGCGGAAGTTCATTATGATGCCAGTGCTCATCCAAGGTCGTCCGAAGCAACCCGGCAACGACATCGATGTGTCAAATAAGGGACTGTCAAATCAACGATTGGCCTGCTCTTAGTAACCTTTCGGGACTGTCAAATAAGGGATACAATGCATGCACGCACTGCTTACATGAGACTGAAAGTGTACATTTGCCAAATTGTAAGAAGAACGTGTACCTTGGGCATCATCGATTTCTTCCGAAAATTCATCCAGTACGAAAGAAAGGCAAGCATTACAACGGCAAGGCAGATCACCGGCCGAAGCTCGCGGAACGCACTCGGTGCCGAGGTATTTGATATGGTCAAGGATTTGAAAGTCATCTTTGGAAAGGGTCCTGGCGGACAATCGGTTCCGAAGGGAGCCGACGGTCACGCAGCCATGTGGAAGAAGAAATCTATATTCTGGGAGCTAGAATATTGGAAAGTCCTAGATGTCCGCTCTGCAATCGACGTGATGCATGTTACGAAGAATATTTGCGTGAACCTCCTAAGCTTCTTGGACGTGTATGGGAAGACAAATGATACAAAGGAAGCACGCAGGACCAGCAACGTTTGAAAGACCCTGATGACCGGAATCCGGAATGGTTTCAAGGTCGTGCCAGCTACGCTCTGACCAAAGAAGAGAAGGTCATCTTTTTTGAATGCCTGAGCAGTATGAAGGTCCCGTCTGGATTCTCATCCAATATAAAGGGAATAATGAACATGGCGGAGAAAAAGTTCCAAAACCTGAAGTCTCACGACCGCCACGTGATTATGACGCAATTGCTTCCGATTGCTTTGAGGGGCTCCTGCCGGAAAATGTTCGAGTAGCCATTGTGAAGCTATGTGCATTCCTCAATGCAATCTCTCGAAGGTAATCAATCCGGAAGTTCTACCACGGTTACGGAACGATGTGGTCCAATGTCTTGTCGGTTTCGAGTTGGTGTTCCCGCCATCCTTCTTCAATATTATGACGCACCTCCCGGGTCACCTAGTCGAAGAGATTTCCATTCTCGGTCCCGTATTTCTACACAATATGTTCCCCTTCGAGAGGTTCATGGGAGTATTAAAGAAATATGTTCGTAACCGTGCTAGGCCGGAAGGAAGCATCGCCAAGGGCTATGGAAATGAGGAGGTAATTGAGTTTTGTGTTGACTTTGTTCCCGACCTTAAGCCGATTGGTCTTCCTCGATCGCGGCACGAGGGGAGACTAAGTGGAAAAGGCACGATCGGAAGGAAATCAACGATATGTATGGACGGCCATTCTATGACCGTAGCACACCACACGGTTCGACCAATTCCAGCTTGGTGGCTCCGTACTTTGAGAAACACAAGAATATTTTACGCTTGGACAACCCGGGAAGCCTCGAATCCCGGATTAGGAAGGCCCACATGGAGACTTTCGGCAGTTGGTTGAAAAAACATTTAATGAATGACAATGATGTTGTAGATCAGATGTACATGTTGGCCAAGACACCATCTTCGACTATAACGACTTTCCAAGGGTACGAGATAAATGGGAATACATTTTACACGATCGCCCAAGATAAAAAGAGCACCAACCAAAACAGTGGTGTCCGTTTTGATGCAGCAACCGAGAATGGGCAAAAGGTCACATATTATGGTTACATGGAGGAGATATGGGAACTTGACTATGGACCCTCCTTTAAGGTCCCTTTGTTCCGGTGCAAATGGTTCAAGCTAACAGGAGGTGGGGTAAAGGTGGACCAGCAATACGGAATGACAATGGTGGATTTCAACAATCTTGGTTACCTTGACGAACCATTCGTCCTAGCGAAAGATGTCGCTCAGGTTTTCTATCTGAAGGACATGAGTAGCAAACCGAGGAAATGGAAAGATAAGAAAACGATCAGTACATCATGCGATGATCCAAAGCGCCACATTGTTCTTTCAGGGAAAAGAAACATCGTGGGAGTGGAGGACAAGACAGACATGTCAGAAGATTATAATATGTTTGCTGAAATTCCGCCCTTCAAAGTGAACACCGACCCAAGCATTAAGTTAAATGATGAGGATGCTCCATGGATACGGCACAATCGTAAGCAAGCAGGGACACAAGGGAAGAAATGATGTGTAATAATAATTTATTGTACCAAACTTTGTTGAATGGATCATGTGAATTATATCACCCGTGATGTGTTTGGTGTCCATTTTCGAATGATTCGAGATACCACTGATGATACATGAAATTCGGAGTGATTTAGTCATACTCCTGCCTAGGCGTATAATATGCATACTCGTAGTCGTCGGCTTCTAAGTTGCCGCCGTCATCGTCGCTGCTGTCGTCGCTGTCGTCGGGCGGCGCTCGTGGCTCGAACTGAGGGTAGCGCAGGCGGGGGATATCGCCGGCCGTGATGTAGTCCATGACACTCTGCAGAGTCCGGCCGTACCACCATAGTCGACGGCCGGCCTCGTGGAAGTTCCCGGGAGGCGGACCGTCCTCCTCATACTCGGCGAGCGCCCTCTAACGCCGATTGATGAAGAAGGCGTCCCAAGTATGCTGGTTATCGGGATGCCAGCGGGGATTCATCCGCTGCTCCGGCGTGAGGTGTAGGTAGTAGTGGTTCGTGATGGCCGCCCGGCGCGTAGTACCCTGAGGGACGGGAGGGACCAGCACGCCGCCGGCGCTTAGGCTCCAGCCAGCGGGGACGCGGTAGCCCGGTGGGCAAGGGTAGTTCGAGGCGCAAAGCTCCTCCACCTGCTGGTAGGTTAGAGTGGGTGCGGTGGAAGCCATGAGAGAGTGATTAGAGATTGTAGAGATGTGATAATGCTGGCCAAGCCAGGCTACATATATGTAGTGACAAATGGCGGGAAAAATGGGAGCGGGAAGACAGGAGGCGGAAAGAAAGTGGCGGGAAGAAAGAGGCGGGAAGAAAATGGCGGGAAGAAAGTGGCAGGAAGAAAGAGGCGGGAAGACAGGGAAGAAATGGCGGGAAGAAGAGGAATCCAGAGCTGGTCATCTAATCTTTAGTCCCGGCTGGTGGGTGCAACCGGGACTAAAGGTGGTTTTTGTGTCATCTATGAAAACTGTCGGTGGGATAAGGATGTTTGGGTAAGCTTTAGTCCCGGCTGGAGGGTGCAACCGTAACTAAAGCTGTCGGCAGGATAAGAACGCGTGGGTGGACGCACTGCTCGATGAGATAAAGCATGTAGCGCACGACACCCTGTCGGAGGAACAAGCCAAAGCCGAAGCGGCGCCGTGCCTATAAAAGGAGCATCGATACGCCTTGGCAAGCAGACCAACAAACCAACCTAGCAGGTAGGGAGAGTTTCATCCCCATGGACGAAGTAAAGGGTTGGAAAATCTCCCGTGGCGCAGCTTCTCGAAGATGTCGTCGGTGCACACGCCCTACGACATCTTCGGAAGTTGCTCCTCGGGAAAATTTTCCTGCAAGCCCGTGAAAGACTTCATCTCCTCTAACATTGTTGGGTAAAGGGTTGGAAAATCTCCCGTGGCGCAACTTCTCGAAGATGTCATTGCTTTACACGCCCTACGACATCTTCGGAAGTTGCTCCTCGGGAAAATTTTCCTGCAAGCCCGTGAAAGACTTCATCTCCTCTAACATTGTTGGGTAAAGGGTTGGAAAATCTCCCGTGGCGCAATTTCTCGAAGATGTCGTTGGTTTACACGCCCTACGACATCTTCGGAAGTTGCGCCTCAGAATTTTTTCCTGCAAGCCCATGAAAGACAGAGGCGTGAAGAAATGGCGGGAAGACCTAGGCGGGAAAGAACAGGCGGGAAGACAGGCCGGGGAGAACTTGTGGGAAGACAGAGGTGGCCGGGAAGAACTGGCGGGGAAGCGGGGGCAGAAGACAGTTGAGGGAAGAAATTGGATTTTTCTGATTTTCTGATATATTATTTGTATTTTTAAGATTTTGAATTGAATTAGTTTTATTTTTCTGAATTTTTTGATATATTCTTTGTATTTTAAGATTTTGAAATGAATTATTTTTATTTTTCTGAATTTATTGATATATTATTGGTATTTTTAAGATTTTGAATTGAATTAGTTTTATTTTTCTGAATTTTTTGATATATTATTTGTATTTTAAGATTTTGAAATGAAATAGTTTTATTTTTCTGAATTTATTGATATATTATTGGTATTTTTAAGATTTTGAATTGAATTAGTTTTATTTTCTGAATTTTTTGATATATTATTTGTATTTTTAAGATTTTTAAATGAACTAGTTTTATTTTTCTTTACTTTTTGATATATTATTTGTATTTTTCAAATTTTGAAATGAATTAGTTTTATTTTTCTGAATTTATTGATATATTATATGTACTTTTCACATTTTGAAAAAGAAAAGAAATTCGAAAAATACCTTCAGTCGCGGTTGGCCTCGCCAACCGCGACTAAAGGGTATTTTCCGCGGGAAACTTAAACTCGGCGAAAAATACCCTTTAGTCGCGGTTGATGTGGCCAACTGCGACTAAAGGTACCCCTTTAGTCGCGGTTTGCGACACCAACCGCGACTAAAGGGGGGGTCCCTATAAATTCGCGCGGCGCGAACCACCGCGCCATTCTCTTCATCTCCGCCTGACGATCCACCGCCGCGCCAGAAGCCGACCGCCGCCGATCTCTGCAGCGCTGCCTGATACGTCTCCGACGTATCGATAATTTCTTATGTTCCATGCCACATTATTGATGATATCTACATGTTTTATACACATTATATGTCGTATTTATGCATTTTCCGGCACTAACCTATTAACGAGATGCCGAAGAGCCGCTTGCTGTTTTACGCTGTTTTTGGTTTCAGAAATCCTAGTAAAGAAATATTCTCGGAATTGGACGAAATCAACGCCCAGGGTCCTATTTTTGCACGAAGCTTCCAGAAGACCGAGGGGGAAAGGAAGTGGGGCCACGAGGCGCCGACACGCTAGGGCGGCGCGGCCTGGGCCGCGCTGGCCTGTTGTGTGGGGCCCTCGTGTGGCCCCCTGACCTGTCCTTCCGCCTACATATAGTCTTCGTCGCGAAACCCCCAGTACCGAGAGCCACGATACGAAAAACCTTACTGAGACGCCGCCGCCGCCAATCCCATCTCGGGGGATTCTGGAGATCACCTCCGGCACCCTGCCGGAGAGGGGAATCATCTCCCGGAGGACTCTTCACCGCCATGGTCGCCTCCGGAGTGATGAGTGAGTAGTTCACCCCCGGACTATGGGTCCATAGCAATAGCTAGATGGTTGTCTTCTCCTCATGTGCTTCATTGTCGGATCTTGTGAGCTGCCTAACATGATCAAGATCATCTATCTGTAATTCTATATGTTGTGTTTGTCGGGATCCGATGGATAGAGAATACTATGTTATGTTGATTATCAATCTATTACCTATGTGTTGTTTATGTTCTTGCATGCTCTCCGTTATTAGTAGAGGCTCTGGCCAAGTTTTTGCGCTTAACTCCAAGAGGGAGTATTTATGCTCGATAGTGGGTTCATGCCTCCATTAAATGCGGGACAAGTGACGTAAAGTTCTAAGGTTGTGGATGTGCTGTTGCCACTAGGGATAAAACATTGATGCTATGTCCGAGGATGTAGTTATTGATTACATTACGCACCATACTTAATGCAATTGTCCGTTGTTTTGCAACTTAATACCGGAAGGGGTTCGGATTATAACCTCGAAGGTGGACTTTTTAGGCATAGATGCATGCTCGGATAGCGGTCTATGTACTTTGTCGTAATGCCCAATTAAATCTCACAATATTCATCATATCGTGTATGTGCATTGTTATGCCCTCTCTATTTGTCAATTGCCCGACTGTAATTTGTTCACCCAACATGCTATCTTATGGGAGAGACACCTCTAGTGAACTGTGGACCCCGGTCCATTCTTTACATCTGAAATACAAATCTGCTGCTATTGTTCTTTACTGTTCTTGCAAACAATCATCATCCACAATATACATCTAATCCTTTGTTACAGCAAGCCGGTGAGATTGACAACCTCGCTGTTTCGTTGGGGCAAAGTACTTTGGTTGTGTTGTGCAGGTTCCACGTTGGCGCCGGAATCTCTGGTGTTGCGCCGCACTACATCCCGCCGCCATCAACCTTCAACGTGCTTCTTGGCTCCTCCTGGTTCGATAAACCTTGGTTTCTTTCTGAGGGAAAACTTGCTGCTGTGCGCATCATACCTTCCTCTTGGGGTTCCCAACGAACGTGTGAGTTACACGCCATCACTGCCGCGCCTCGCCGTCACCGTCGCCGCACGTACTCGAGCTCGCCGTTGTCGCGCGCCTTCTCTCCATCGCCGCCCCGTACGTGAGCTCCCCGCCGTCGCCCCGTATGTCGTCGTTGCCGTCGCCCCGTACGTCGTCGTCGCCGCCGCCGGCCCTGTAACACACGCTCGCGCCGCTCGCAGTTGCCGTGGCCGCGCGCGCCACTCGCAGTTGCCGTGGCCGCGCGCGCCGCTTCGATCGCCGGGGCCGCCGCGCCGGCCCGTACGAGAGCCCGGCTGGCGCCCTTCGATCGCCGGGGCCGCCGCGCCGGCGTGTGCCGCCCCGCGCGCCAGTACAAAAAATTTAACTTAAATTTTTTTAACATAGAAATTTTAATTTAAAAAAATTGTAACTAAAATTGTAATAAAAATTAACTAAATTTTTTTAACTTAGAAGTTTTAATTTAAACAAATTGTAATAAAAATTAACTAAATTTTTTTAACTTAGAAGTTTTTTTTGTTCTAGCTTGTTAATTTTAACTACTTAACAAAAATTAACCCGTCCACAACTCCCCGCACAGTCGTCGCGCATTCGTGAACCGTACACAAGCAAAAACAACGCACTCGATCAACAACGTCCTCCTCCGTGTCCCTCTCGTCGTGACACCGTCATCTGCCGCCCCGTCTCGCGCTCTTCCGCGACGACACCCTCTCCCACCCCTTCCTCGCCCCCTCCTACGTAGTACCCTCGCTCTGCCTCCTCCAGCTCCGCTTTCGACCCCCGGCGTTGGGGTTGTCGTCCCTATATATACTGGCGCGGAAGGCGCGCCGATCACCCAGTCCGAATATACACATCTAATACGTGGCCCCCTTTCGCCACTGCCACCGCCCTCTCTCCTTTTGCCACCGCCCTTTCGCCACCGCCACCGCCCCCTTCTTCACTTAATTAATTTGTTTTTACTACATGTTTTCAGGACTGACATATGGCGGACGATAGAGCTGACCCGATTATGGCCAGCTATGATCCGGACGCTGAAGACCATATGTTCGGCATCATAAACGGCGATATTCTATATGTGCCGACCGAACAAGAAGAAGATGATATCTCTTCTTATCTGAACCATGACGGTGAAGATGAAGGCCATCAGCAAGATGATGCCGAACAAACGTCGATAAACGACGATCTTCAATTGGAAGTAGCAACCACCTCCGGCGCCGAGGTATATATATACATTGAGCCTCTGGTGATACAAACTAACTGATTTGAATAAATATGTGTGTACTAACGCGCGCGACTCTCTTTCTTATTTTAGCCCTCGGCCGGATCGTCGAAACAATCGAGTACGTCGTCAAAGCGTGGCGCAACCAAGACGATGAAACAAGGAGAAACATGTACCATCGAGGTTGTCGACGAGTGCAACCGGCAGGCCGCTGGAGCCCCGCAAGAACGCCACCAAGTTTATCAACCAATGCGGAGCCGTTGTTAGAGACAACGTCTCGATCACCGTCCAGGAGTGGAATGAGCCAAAGAAGGCACGAATTGGTTTCACTTTTGTCGATACGAGAACAAAAAAAGATTGCTTCAAAAAGCTTATGGAACATTTCGTTCTACCTCCGGAATACAACAAATTCGATAAGGAGGGTAACAAGATTAAGGAAAACAAGGAGAGGAGGAGGCTAGTCAAACAGTTCGCTCTTCATAAGATGGCCGACGCATTCCGGAAATTCAAGCAAAATCTAGCCCGTGACTATGTCAACGAGAACAAGCCTCCGGATTTCAAAGGACAATATGAGAAACTGAAACATGATTGGCCAGAATTTGTGAAGCAAAAGAAATCGGAGCAGTTCATTCAAATATCGAAAAAAAATAAGGAAAATGCGGCTAAGAAGGAGTACAATCATATTATGGGGCCGGGAGGGTATCGCCTTTGGGAGCTTAGGTGGGAGAAGATGGAGAACGAGCTGAGGGCGCGAGGAATCCGTCCAGGTACGGAGGGATGGGACCCAAGGGCCAAAAGATGGTGGTACGGGCACGGGGGAACGCTACACCCGGAAACAGGGGAGTGTGTTTACCGGGGCAAAATAATTAAACCCACCCAAGCCCTTATTAACGCAATGAGGGATGCTCAAGAGGGGAAGATCAAGTTCAACAGAGAGAACGACGCGCTGACAAAAGCCCTCGGGAATCCTGAACACGGAGGACGTGTTCGAGGCAAGGGGCACATTCCGTGGAAAATAGGGTTCTCCCAGAACGATGACCCGTACGGTTACAGAAGCCGTAAGAGAAAGATGGATCGGGATGCAGATGTTGTGGCGCGGTTGGCATCGGAAATGGATGAGATGAAGAAAACCGTGAGTGTACTAGTACAAGAAAGAGATGCAGCTCGGGCGCAGCATTAAGATCATCCAGTGGATCTCGGAAGCCAGCAGCGGAGAAGCAGCGTGGCTTCCACGGAGGCCCCGCCGGCTAGTGCACTGATGGCGTGTATTTCACACGTTCGTTGGGAACCCCAAGAGGAAGGTATGATGCGCACAGCAGCAAGTTTTCCCTCAGAAAGAAACCAAGGTTTATCGAACCAGGAGGAGCCAAGAAGCACGTTGAAGGTTGATGGCGGCGGGATGTAGTGCGGCGCAACACCGGAGATTCCGGCGCCAACGTGGAACCTGCACAACACAACCAAAGTACTTTGCCCCAACGAAACGAGTGAGGTTGTCAATCTCACCGGCTTGCTGTAACAAAGGATTAACCGTATTGTGTGGAAGATGATTATTTGCAGAGAAAATAGTAAAAACAAGTATTGCAGCAGATTTGTATTTCAGTATTTAGGAACAAGGCCTAGGGATAAGACTTTCACTAGTGGACACTCTCAACTTTGATCACATAACAGAATAGATAAATGCATACTCTACACTCTTGTTGGATGATGAACACATTGCGTAGGATTACACGAACCCTCAATGCCGGAGTTAACAAGCTCCACAATTCAATGTTCATATTTAAATAACCTTAGAGTGCATGATAGATCAACACGACTAAACCAAGTACTAACACAAAGCATGCACACCTGTCACCTTCACACTATGTAGGAGGAATAGATCACATCAATACTATCATAGCAATAGTTAACTTCATAATCTACAAGAGATCATAATCATAGCCTACGCCAAGTACTAACACGGATGCACACACTGTCACCATTACACCGTGCAGGAGGAATAAAACTACTTTAATAACATCACTAGAGTAGCACATAGATAAATTGTGATACAAAACACATTGCAATCATAAAGAGATATAAATAAGCACTTCACTACGCCGTTCATAACAGTGAACAAGTATTCAGTGAAATATAGCCTAAGAGACCCACACGGTGCACACACTGTCACCTTTACACACGTGGGACAAGGAGTCTCCGGAGATCACATAAGTAAAACTCACTTGACTAGCATAATGACATCTAGATTACAAGCATCATCATATGAATCTCAATCATGTAAGGCAGCTCATGAGATTATTGTATTGAAGCACATAGGAGAGAGATGAACCACATAGCTACCGGTACAGCCCCGAGCCTTGATGGAGAACTACTCCCTCCTCATGGGAGACAGCAGCGTTGATGTAGATGGCGGTGGTGTCGATGGAGGAGCCTTCCGGGGGCACTTCCCCGCTCCGGCAGGGTGCCGGAACAGAGACTCCTGTCCCCCAGATCTTGGCTTCGCGATGGCGGCGGCTCTGGAAGGTTTCTCGTACCGTGGTTTTTCGCATCAGGGGTTTCGCGACGGAGGCTTTAAGTAGGCGGAAGGGCAGAGTCGGAGGGCTGACGAGGGGCCCACACCATAGGGCAGCGCGGGCCCCCCTCTGGCCGCGCGGCCCTATGGTGTCGGCGCCTCGTCGCCCCACTTCGTATCCCTTTCGGTCTTCTGGAAGGTTCGTGGCAAAATAGGACCCTGGGTCTTGATTTCGTCCAATTCCGAGAATATTTCGTTACTAGGATTTCTGAAACCAAAAACAGCAGAAAACGACAGAATCGGCTCTTCGGCATCTTGTTAATAGGTTAGTTCCGAGAAAATGCACGAATATGACATAAAGTGTGCATAAAACATGTAGGTATCATCAATAATATGGCATAGAACATAAGAAATTATCGATACGTCGGAGACGTATCAAGCATCCCCAAGCTTAGTTCTCGCTCGTCCCGAGCAGGTAAAACGATAACAAAGATAATTTCTGAAGTGACATGCCATCATAACCTTGATCATACTATTTGTAAACATATGTAATGAATGCAGCGATCAAAACAATGGTAATGACATGAGTAAACAAGTGAATCATAAAGCAAAGACTTTTCATGAATAGTACTTCAAGACAAGCATCAATAAGTCTTGCATAAGAGTTAACTCATAAAGCAATAAATCAAAGTAAAGGTATTGAAGCAACACAAAGGAAGATTAAGTTTCAACGGTTGCTTTCAACTTATAACATGTATATCTCATGGATAATTGTCAACGTAGAGTAGTATAACAAGTGCAATATGCAAGTATGTAGGAATCAATGCACAGTTCACACAAGTGTTTGCTTCTTGAGGTGGAGAGAGATAGGTGAACTGACTCAACATAAAATTAAAAAGAATGGTCCTTCAAAGAGGAAAGCATCGATTGCTATATTTGTGCTAGAGCTTTTATTTTGAAAACATGAAACAATTTTGTCAACGGTAGTAATAAAGCATATGAGTTATGAAAGTTATATCTTACAAGTTGCAAGCCTCATGCATAGTATACTAATAGTGCCCGCACCTTGTCCTAATTAGCTTGGACTACCGAATCTTTGCAATGCACATGTTTTAACCAAGTGTCACAATGGGGTACCTCCATGCCGCCTTGTACAAAGGTCTAAGGAGAAAGCTCGCATTTTGGATTTCTCACTTTTGATTATTCTCAACTTAGACATCCATACCGGGACAACATGGACAACAGATAATGGACTCCTCTTTAATGCATAAGCTTGTGGCAACAATTATTATTCTCATATGAGATTGAGGATATATGTCCAAAACTGAAACTTCCACCATGAATCATGGCTTTAGTTAGCGGCCCAATGTTCTTCTCTAACAATATGCATGCTCCAACCATTAAGGTGTTAGATATCTCTTACTTCAGCCAAGACGGACATGCATAGCAACTCACATGATATTCAACAAAGAATAGTTGATGGCGTCCCCAGAAGCATGGTTATCGCACAACAAGCAACTTAATAAGAGATAAAGTGCATAAGTACATATTCAATACCACAATAGTTTTTAAAGCTATTTGTCCCATGAGCTATATATTGCAAAGGTGAATGATGGAATTTTAAAGGTAGCACTCAAGCAATTTACTTTGGAATGGCGGATAAATACCATGTAGTAGGTAGGTATGGTGGACACAAATGGCATAGTGGTTGGCTCAAGTATTTTGGATGCATGAGAAGTATTCCCTCTCGATACAAGGTTTAGGCTAGCAAGGTTATTTGAAACAAACACAAGGATGAACGGTGCAGCAAAACTCACATAAAAGACATATTGTAAACATTATAAGACTGTACACCGTCTTCCTTGTTGTTCAAAACTCAATACTAGATATTATCTAGACTCTAGAGAAACCAAATATGCAAACCAAATTAGCAAGCTCTAAGTGTTTCTTCATTAATAGGTGCAAAGTATATGATGCAAGAGCTTAAACATGAGCACAACAATTGTCAAGTATCAAATTATCCAAGACATTTTTAGAGTTACTACATGTAGTATTTTCCAATTCCAACCATATAACAATTTAACGAAGAAGAAACTTCGCCATGAATACTATGAGTAGAGCCTAAGGACATACTTGTCCATATGCTACAGCGGAGCGTGTCTCTCTCCCATAAAGTGAATGCTAGGATCCATTTTATTCAAACAAAACAAAAACAAAAACAAACCGACGCTCCAAGCAAAGTGCATAAGATGTGACGGAATAAAAATATAGTTTCAGGGGAGGAACCCGATAATGTTGTCGATGAAGAAGGGGATGCCTTGGGCATCCCCAAGCTTAAACGCTTGAGTCTTCTTAGAATATGCGGGGGTGAACCACCGGGGCATCCCCAAGCTTAGAGCTTTCACTCTCCTTGATCATATTGCATCATACTCCTCTCTTGATCCTTGAAAACTTCCTCCACACCAAACTCGAAACAACTCATTAGAGGGTTAGTGCACAATAAAAATTCACATGTTCGGAGGTGACACAATCATTCTTAACACTTCTGGACATTGCATAAAGCTACTGGACATTAATGGATCAAAGAAATTCATCCAACATAGCAAAAGAGGCAATGCAAAATAAAAGGCAGAATCTGTCAAAACAGAACAGTCCGTAAAGATGGATTTTATTAGGCCACCAGACTTGCTCAAATGAAAATGCCCAAATAGAATTAAAGTTGCGTACATATCTGAGGATCATGCACGTAAATTGGCTTAATTTTCTGAGCTACCTACAGGGAAGTAGACCCAGATTCGTGACAGCAAAGAAATCTGGAACTGCGCAGTAATCCAAATCTAGTACTTACTTTACTATCAAAGACTTTACTTGGCACAACAAAACATAAAACTAAGATAAGGAGAGGTTGCTACGGTAGTAAACAACTTCCAAGACTCAAATATAAAACAAAAATACTGTAGTAAAAACATGGGTTGTCTCCCATAAGCGCTTTTCTTTAACGCCTTTCAGCTAGGCGCGAAAGTGTAACTCAAGTAACATCAAGAGATGAAGCATCAACATCATAATTTGTTCTAATAATAGAATCATAAGGTAACTTCATTCTCTTTCTAGGGAAGTGTTCCATACCTTTCTTGAGAGGAAATTGATATTTAATATTACCTTCATTCATATCAATAGTAGCACCAACGGTTCGAAGAAAAGGTCTTCCCAATATAATGGGGCAAGATGCATTGCATTCAATATCCAAGACAACAAAATCAACGGGGATAAGGTTATTGTTAACCATAATATGCACATTATCAACTCTCCCTGTTGGGGGGATGACCCCCGGTATGCCAAAGGCATGCCAAACCGGATGGTTT
>NC_061510.1:196650009-196696012 GCF_022539505.1 Lolium rigidum | reverse complement strand
AATCTAAGGTTTGCTTGCTAGCTGCTATATATAGAGCATGTTTTTATTAGATCGGGTTATAGCTAGTATACTTTAGGGTTATGTGTTTTCATTAAGTAGGGTTGATTAGCTATGGTTAGTTACATATATATGGTTTAGGGTTAATGCATGGCACATTTAATTTAATTAGAGGACCGCGAGGCACCCCCGGCCTCGCTTGATGCACAATTAAGTGTCGTTGGCCTATATATAGGGTTTAATTAGGGTTTAGGGTTAGGGTTAGGGTTTAGGGTATAGGGTTTAGTGTTTAGGGTGTTTAGGGTTTAGGGATTAGGGATTAGGGTTTCAGGGTTGTATAAGGTTTAGGGATCATCGATCGAGTGCGCACACACATTATTAGAGGCACCCGCGCCTTTGCGCATAAAGTGCATGCGTATAGTTTAGGGTTATTTGTTTTAATTAAGTAGGGTTTGATCAGCTAGGGTTAGTTACATATATATGGTTTAGGGTTAATGCATGGCACATTACATATAGTTTAAATCTCAAGAATGTTTATACATGATAGGCCATACGTGCAAAGGAATTTTTTTCCCCGTGAACTTGTCAAAATTCAAGTTTATCGGTGCCAATGGAAACTAGTCCAAAAAATTACATAGAGGACCAAAAGTACTAGACAATAACTAATAGAACCTGCAACTTTACAAAAAGGACCCCAAAACATATAGAAGAAAATCAATCGAGTCCTTCTCGACCGCACATCGATCTCTCGCTCCGCATCCTTTCCAAGCAACTCCGTCGCCGGGGACGCACCACTTGGGACGGTGTCGCCGGTAGTCGCCAGGACGAAGGAGAAGAAGGGCCTCGAGCAACGGCATATTGGCTCGAGAAGGGCCGCCGAAAGGCCAAGATGTGCACGGGCAAGACGGATGACGCCGTCGTATGCCCCGAGCTTGTGAACTTTAGCAGCTTGACTTCCCCATTGGCCGGATCTGAAGCACCGACCAAAGCAAGCCTCACCGTTAGCGCCATCACATTGATGGCACCGGATCGGTGTTTGGCCGGCAAGATCCGCCGGATTCACCACAGAGCCGGATCCGAAGCCGATGACGAGATCCCCGACTCCATTGCGCCATTCTGCTCATGGGAAACACCTGGATCTAAGCTTACAACAACACTAACTCCCTCGGATCCAAATTAGCCGACTCAACTTTGCTTATCTAAATATGGATGTATCCACACATGTTTTTACTCTAGATACATACACGTCTAAGGAAAGTTGAATCAATTAATTTAGTTCGGAGGGTGTACAATATACAGAGAGAAGTCGGCCTCGTCTCCGCCGGCGAGGCCGCCGGAGAGAAGGGGGAGAGGAGCCGGGGGAGTGGGAAAGACTCGAGGGAGAAAGAGAAGAGGAAGAAATGAGAGCTCCCTGGGGAAGAACATTATTTTTGTCGTTCTGCTCGTAGCTTGAAACTGAAAATTTCGGCCGCGCGCCAAATCATCCCGCCGCATCCATTCGAAAATCCCGTGACCAGTTTTACCCTTTTAACCCCGGTCCGGAAGCTACAACCCACCGACCATGGAGGGCTCATTCGGTAACAATGAAATATCTTGCCTAGATCCCGAACCCTCCCCACAGGCCCACACCCACCCACCAACCATTCGCCCCATTAGCTCAAAAATACTCTCACACGCCAAAGCTCGACTCTCTACAAGTACTAGATCTGCTTCGCCGCCGGCATACTCCTCCACGGCGTAGCTTTGATCGTGTTGGCTGTCCACCCACCTGATCCGCTCCCCCGCCGCCCTCGTCACCGACGGATCTGCTTCACCGCCGACCTCGCCACCGACGGATCTGCTTCACCGCCGACCTCGCCACCGACGGATCTGCTTCACCGCCGACCTCGCCACCGACTACCTCGGCGCAGCGGCTGTATCAACTTCACCGAATCCCTTGCCACCCAACCAGATCTGCTTCACTAACGCCCGCTTCTACTGAAACAGGGTCGATTCATCGTCTCCCGCGTTCGCCGCCGCTGGAATGCAAGTTGCCGCCCCGTCCACCCCGCCGCAGCTTGGTTAGTACGCCGGCCCGATAGATCGCGGTGTTTCTTTAGCCATGTTTTGTGTAGTTATTTGCAGATCTCATATGCCGTTAACTTTCTTGATGTGTTGCTTCGCATGAAGTTTGTTTAAATATTGTACAAGTACAAAAGCATTATCCGGTCGCTACCATCCCGTTCATTCTATCGACACCTGTGTGCATCCACATATTTATAGCCTTATACCCATTCATTTGCCGCTAACTCGTTTTTGTATCGCATGCTATTGTCGCATCGCTTTTATAGTCATGCTATGGGCATTTCCAATCTGCTTGTTCTTATACCACGTCATTAGCTCACCGCTAGCTGCTAGCTGTTTTCTCGTGTCTGCTATTCTCACACTGCTTTTATAATCATGCTATGTGCATTTCCAATCTGCTTTCTATTATACCTCGTCTTTAGCTTATATAGTTATTGCTGCGTGCATGTCCGGTCTTTGTATTATCATAGACCGACTTGTCAATGTTATTTTTCCTAGGGATTGATCATGCGAACCACTTATTAGAACATCCAACATTAACAGCGGGGACGCTAGGGAAGGTTGGAATCTGAGTTCTTGGTTGGTAATTTTGGAAGTTTACTTCCGTTATTATCTATAACCTATATGCATTGTTCCTTATGCAAGAGATTAACACTTGGAACCTGTTATCACCAGGTTTTGGCCAAATCAGGAGGTGGGCCGCGATCAGGATGGGCTTGGAAGATTACACGTGGAAGATCTCTGAAGCGGCCTTGCACAGGGAATTTGGGCTAGATTGCCCGTGTATCTTTAATTATGGTAGATTGTATCTAGATTAAAAGTTAGAGTTTATCTCGTGCACGGTTTAGTGCACGACCACATTAGAAGGTCCGCTGGACTATAAATATGTACCTAGGGTTTATGGAATAAACTACAACCAACGTTCAACCACAAACAAATCTCGGCGCATCGCCAACTCCTTCGTCTCGAGGGTTTCTACCGGTAAGCATCATGCTGCCTAGATCGCATCTTGCAATCTAGGCAAGCACAAGCTCGCCCACGTTGTTCATGCGTTGCTCGTATCGAAGCCTTTTTGATGGCGAGCAACGTAGTTATCTTAGACATGTTAGGGTTAGCATTGTTCTTCATATTACATGCTTTCGTAGTGCAACCCTTGCATGTCTAGCCGCCCTTACACCTATCTTAGGTGTAGGGGCGGCACCCCGCTTGATCATAGTTTAGTAGATCTGATCCGGTATGATTGCTCCTTGTTCTACAAGGATTAGTTTAATATCTGCAATAGTTAGGCCTTACAAAGGGGGGGAGGATCCAGCGGCGTGTAGGGTGACGTTTGCTAGCCCTAGAAAGGATGTTCCGGGGATCAACCTCGTGTTGGTTTTTAGGCCATGTCTAGGATCGGCTTACGATCACCGTGCGCGAGCGCGAGGCCCAACCTGGAGTAGGATGATCCGATTATGCGGTGAAAACCCTAAATCGTCGTAGATATCATTAGCTTTACCTTGATCAAGCAGGACCACCATATATTCGGACACCTCGTCTGAATCATGGGTGGATCGGCTCTTTGAGCCGATTCACGGGATAACCTGGAGAGCCGATCGAGGCTCGTATTTAACGTTTACGTGTGTGCCCTCGCAGAAACTAAGCGAGGCATCATCCACACCTTCCCGACCAGGTATAGGTCAGGTGGCACGCCCTTGTGATAAACATCGGCGCGTGCGACCAGGAGGCTTTGCGGGCCGTCGCTCTGAGGGACTGGGGCCAGCCGCAGCCCTAGTTGTTCCCGGCTCTACGGTGTTGCCCGTCTCTGCCCGCCAGGGGGTTTCTGACGTCAACACATTCTGGCACGCCCGGTGGGACTCCCTTCGACATCCACGACATCGCCATCTACGTCCGAGATGGCGGAAGACACTCCGGTCACGTACGAGGATTTGCCTGACGAGCTCAAGAAGAAGCATGACAAAATCAAGGCGGTCCTCGAAGCCGAACTCATCGGCTCTTTCCACCGAACCCGCTCCCATGGCGTCAGGTGGAAGGGTTTCACACCTGAAGGCGCACTCGATGGAGTGGATCTCGTCCGCCCCGTCGAAGAACGCACCAGGTCGCTGAAGTACGAGGATCTGCCCGAGGAGCTCAAAAGGAAACATGACGAGATCAAGGCATCCCTCGAAGCCGAACTCATCGGCTCCTCTGAGAAGGCCCGGCCGCACGATATCAAGCTCGGTAGAGACTCAAGTCCGTCGCCTGGCGTCAACATGGTGGATCTCAGCCACTCCATAGGCCAGCCAAAGTTCTCCTTTGGTGTCAACATGGCAGGGCTTGCAAGCCGCCATGGCAAAGATGAAGCAGAGAGCAGCCACTCCCGTGGCGAGGATGAAAAGGAGGCCGATCCACGCGACCGGCCCCAAGATGATGATAGGCGGTACCTGACAGGGGAAGGAATAAGAAGCGTGCGGTGTCAACGTCCACTCTCCGAGCACCTCCTCAACAAGTATGAGCAGCAGCACGACCGACGTCGGCACTACGACGTAGATGATGAAAGGAATTGTCGGTCTGATGCAGAGGTCAGGAGGTACCGTCAACATGATAGAAGCAACGACGGGTACAATCGTCGCGCCGAAGGAAGGTCAAGGGGGCAGGATAACATGGATAGGCACCGGGACCGTCCGTTCTTCAGACATTGCTGGGACTCAGGAATGAGCCGATTGCTAACGATCGAGAACTGCCCAGAATGCAAACAAAGGAAGAAGGATGCCGCTATCGTGTCCGTGTTCGAACGTCTAGGGCCTCTCCCACCTCGGAACAAGCACGCTGAGTCCGCTCGGGTGGAAGATCTAGAGGAACTAGAGGACGATGATGAAGAAGATAAATATCATCGGCCCGGGTGGTGCCCCGATGGGCTCGGCCGTTCCCAAAAGCGAAGGGTTCAGCGTCCGCGTGGGTTGGAAGAGGCTGAAAGATTGTACCCGCACACGCTAAGGAAGGCACGGCCTGATCCGGCCGCCAAAATTCGGCGAACCCTCGGACGAAGAAGGTCGGCCACAAAGAAAAGAGTGGCGCCCCAAGCAGAGGAAAGTCGATGATGATACATCGGCTGGCACAAACATGGTCTTCATTCTTCCAACGGAGTTTAGCACTCCAAGATTATATGAAGCACCTGTGGCGCAATTAGACTGCGGCCCACGGCCGGTCATCTTTGAGAAGCCAAAGGAAAGAAGTTACAGGCATCTGAAGGCCCTGTACTTGCGAGGCTACATCAATGGGCAGCCTGTCAACAAGATGTTGGTAGACACCGGAGCGGCAGTCAACATTATGCCGTACTCCATGCTACGTCGGTTGGGACGCTCCAGCTCGGATCTGATCAAGACCAACGTAACACTGAGCGATTTCAACGGCCAAGCGTCTGACGCACAAGGTGTTCTGAATGTGGATCTGACCGTAGGAAGGAAAACTGTCCCTACGACGTTCTTTATCATCGACAGCAAGAGCACCTACGCTGTCCTACTAGGGAGAGATTGGATCCACGCCAATCGTTGCATTCCATCCACGATGCACCAATGCCCGATACAGTGGGATGGAGATGAAGTAGAAGTCGTCCATGCGGATGATTCGGTCGAGGTCTCAACGGCCGGCATGGACATTTGGGAGACGTCAGGCCAAGAGCCGCTCTCAGGCATCAATTTGGACGACTGTGAGCGCATCGACGTGACAAAGAACGGGGTTAGGCTGGTTTTATCCACCGGCCTGACCGTGTAACAAAAGCAAGTGTCGATGGATAAACGTGGCGAGACCGATCCTTGTGATCGGCCCCAAAAGATTTGTGAAGGGACATCACAAAACCTTCACCGAGAAAGCAACGGGAGGCCGATTTCAGCGATCGGCCAGAATTATCCTCACCATCCATTCTGCCTGGGTTCAGCATGTTATCCAACAGAGCCGATACCATCAATTCTCTTGACAGAATCGGCTCCGGGGGGCACCCAGGTGAATAAAAACACGAGGATATGCAGTAGAAACGTCTCATCCTTTGATGATGGGTATTGGAGTATGGGGGCCGATTCACAAATCGGCCGAAAATTCAAAAATTTGCAAGCATGGCCGATGTGCAGACATCGACTTAAGGATCAATGTAGCAGGGAGTGGGTCTTCCCTTCAAGGACCCCTAATTCCCATTGGCAAGTCTTCAAGTTCAACGGCAAGGGCAGCTTAAAGCGTGCAAGTCAGGGTGGGGGTGAGCCTAACGAAGGGAATATATCTCTTCTAAGACCGGGAGAACCGCCGATGACGAAGCCATCGGCTGCCACGTTTTGACTCGAGCAATCGTCACTTCCGGGGAGAGTCCGGAGGGCGTCGAAATGCGAGGACGTTCTCACCGAAAGTTGCTGCGCACTGCCAAAGATGATGAGCCGATCCGATCGGCAAGGCGCAAGGATTGAGCCGAAGAGGCTTGGGGGAGGGCGGCTCGCCACGAAATTTCCTTACTCTAAAGAACCGATTTTGTTGAATCAGCTGATGTTGCATTACGAGTTGGAAACCGAGAATGACCGGCGTGGTCGGCTCACTGCTATTCTCGCCCCGACTGAGGCTCGGGGGGCAGCTCACCTTGAAGGTTCTCTGCTCTGGAGAGCCGATTTCGTGGGAATCGGCTAACTCTGCATCACGACTCACCTGAAGAATGGTGCTAATGTTGCAAAATTATCAGTTTCAGTATGCAAGACGATTCAGCAACAGGCCCAGAACTATGCTGAGGGCACCTACTCAACGCCAGATTACTAGCCTGCTGGATCGGCTGTATAGGCTGTCAACGGATGAAAGGTGATCAATTGATTGGCCCCGCACGATAGCACTCTCGGACATGGTCGAGCCCGGGCTCGTTTGCCTGAATTACGGGTCCTCATCATTGTTTCCACCCGGCTGAGGCTCGGGGGGCAACTTGCCACGAGAGGTCCTTTGCTATAAAAAAGCCGATTTTGCTAAAATCGGTTGGCTCTGCATCTCAGTTTGATTTTGAGCAATGGTTCCTGAAAGAGAACAGAGCAGGGTTATAAAACGTCACTGCAGAAGTGATGCCTGTCCTGCAGAAGTGACATCTTCGGCGTTTAAATTGATCCAGCAACAGTCCTAGGGCTCTTCGAAGGCAAAGAGGATCCGGAAGGGACGAAGAATGTCCGAAAGGCCTAGGGTTTACGCGATTATGGCTTAGCCTTGTTTGACCAGGAGTTTGGGTCCGGATGGATCTATCTCGAAATTTATCGTGAGAGACCGATGCGATGCTATCGGCTTATTGGGTATTGACCAGTTTGGCAATCGGCAGAACCAGTACGAAGGACAATCGGCTAAATTATCATAAAGGGAATCGGCAAAATCAAATTGGGGAATTTCTTCATTGATAAACCAGATTTCTTACATAGAAGAGCTGATTGCTCTCAAAAGGGAGTACTAGGGGATACATTGCCCCGTCTGCTACTGCTGGCCCTATGCTAAGATCCTATCTAGGGGCCGCTGCTGCCCTCGTCGTCGTCGTCGCCGTCATCACCACTGTCGGCGCTGCTCCCTACCGGCTCTTCATCGCTGCTCCGGCGGCCGCCGACGGGACCCTCGTTGTCTTCGTCCTCTTCGTCGGCGTCGTCGTCGCCGTCGACGTCGCTGAGGTTCCCGGGCCAGAGGTGGCGGCGTTTGGCCGGCGGCTCGTCGGAGGAGCTGTCTTCGTCCTCCTCCTCCTCCTCCTTCGCCTCCTCGGAGGAGGTGAAGTCATCCCAGGAGAAGCGATCATCATCGCTCTCCTCCTCCGATTCCCCGTCGGCGAGGAAGCGGAGGTCGCTCTCCCCACTGGTCAAGGATTTGTCCTCCTCGGACCAGATGGAAGAGGCGTGGTCTTCCAGGTCCCATTCTTCTGGTGCGCGAATGTCCGGCGGCGTCTCACGGGAGCAGGAGGACCCGAGGGAGAGTTCCGAGGAGGTGGAGGAAGAGGAAGACATGATGCGCAGAAGGGTTTTTGGGGGTACTAATGTGGAGAGGACGAAGAGGAGAAGCTGTTCGATGCGGTTAGATAAAGGGGATGGAGATTTAATTTCCGAACAGGTTTTCGAGGACATGGTGCCAAAACTGTCAAATCGTGCGAAGAAGTTGGGAAGGCAAGTCGTCATGATGAAACATACTCGCGACGGTTACGCTCTGCCACGACGTGACCCTTCGAAGGAAAAACGAGTGGTTTTGAAATTATCATTACCAAAACCAGGGGGGCATGTGTTATCACCGGGTTTTGGCCAAATCAGGGAGGTGGGCCGCGATCGGGATGGGCTTGGAAGATTACACGTGGAAGATCTCTCGAAGCGGCCTTGCACGGGAATTTGGGCTAGATTGCCCGTGTATCTTTAATTATGGTAGATTGTATCTAGATTAAAAGTTAGAGTTTATCTCGTGCACGGTTTAGTGCACGACCACATTAGAAGGTCCGCTGGACTATAAATATGTACCTAGGGTTTATGGAATAAACAACAACCAACGTTCAACCACAAACAAATCTCGGCGCATCGCCAACTCCTTCGTCTCGAGGGTTTCTACCGGTAAGCATCATGCTGCCTAGATCGCATCTTGCGATCTAGGCGAGCACAAGCCTGCCCACGTTGTTCATGCGTTTCTCGTACTTGAAGCCTTTTTGATGGCGAGCAACGTAGTTATCTTAGACATGTTAGGGTTAGCATTGTTCTTCATATTACATGCTTTCGTAGTGCAACCCTTGCATGTCTAGCCGCCCTTACACCTATCTTAGGTGTAGGGGCGGCACCCCGCTTGATCATAGTTTAGTAGATCTGATCCGGTACGATTGCTCCTTGTTCTACAAGGATTAGTTTAATATCTGCAATAGTTAGGCCTTACAAAGGGGGGGAGGATCCAGCGGCGTGTAGGGTGACGTTTGCTAGCCCTAGGGAGGACGTATCGGGGAAAAACCTCGTGTTGGTTTTTAGGCCCTGTCTAGGATCGGCTTACGATCACCGTGCGCGAGCGCGAGGCCCAACACTGGAGTAGGATGATCCGATTATGCGGTGAAAACCCTAAATCGTCGTAGATCTCATTAGCTTTACCTTGATCAAGCGGGACCACCATATATTCGGACACCTCGTCCGAATCATGGGTGGATCGGCTCTTTGAGCCGATTCACGGGATAACTCGAGAGCCGATCGAGGCTCGTATTTAACGTTTACGTGTGTGCCCTCCAGGAAACTAAGCGAGGCCTCATCCACACCTTCCCGACCAGGTATAGGTCGGGTGGCACGCCCTTGTGATAAACATCGGCGCGTGCGACCGGGAGGCTTTGCGGGCCGTCGCTGCGAGGGACCGGGGCCGGCCGCAGCCCTAGTTGTTCCCGGCTCTACGGTGTTGCCCGTCTCGCCCGCCGGGGGGTTTCGACGTCAACGGAACCCCGCCATAGCAATGCCATTCATGCTTTACTATGTTTACGCCTATTTGATATGCTTGTCTTGGAGAAACTGCGAAGGTGATTTGAACCCGACATTTGGTCATTCTTAATGCCGGTTTACTTTATGTGGAAAACCTTGGCATTACCCTACTCTAAATCCGAATGTCCGAAATTCGTATCTCATGCAAAGCAACATCTAGTTGGTTTTAATCCGATATCCGGTAAATATTGGCTTATTCATTTGGCAGCTCAAGTTTTTTGTTATTTGAAACCAGCTGACTTGGTCTTAAATGTGATATCTAAACACAGATTAAGGACAATGCAGCGAGGAGGATTAGCATTTCACTTGATGGCTGAACCTAAAATGACGAGCATGTTGACCACGACTAGTGCACGCAAGAGAAGGACCTGCAGACGAGCCGAGTATGTGCTTAGTACATGCATCTTATCTTATCTTGTGCTTATTTACGCTACATGTCTGTTATCTGATCTCTACATTGCGTAATACATGTTTGAATAGTTAATTGTTGTAACTATGTTTGCACTTGTTACCGAATGCGGTTTTAATGAAGCGAGTCATCATTAGAAGATAGTCGCCAAAAAAGGATCCGTAGCGACCCCGTGCAACATTATGATGTAAGTTTGTGCTTAGTACAAGTTCCATACATTGTCTTATTTATGCAACTTGTTATTATCTTATATCTACATTGCATAATAAATGTTTGCATAGTTCATCGTTTAACTCTTTTTGCATTATTATCGAATGCGGTTTTGATGAAGCAATCTTCATTAGAAGTGAGGCCCACAAAAACTTCGATATTTCTTCCGATGCATCTTCTCATAGCCGTCAACCTAGACCATTGCTTTCATCAAACAAGTAAATATCTCAAGGCTGTACTTTATAAAAGACATGGTATTGTCTGCTTTAAGATCCGTAGCCGATATGTTGACAAAGAGTACACAAGATTCAATCAAGGCGATTGCCAAATGTCAACGTGTTATTGATGATGCTAATAGAAGTCCTCAATGATTCTATGTAATTTTTTTATTTGGGCACATGAATTGCCTTGTAATTTTCCTACTTGTTTTATTTGTGTATGTAATTGTGTGTATCATTGATATCAGATTTTAGGCTCATGAAATTTAATGCATGTTGACTAGTCAAACAAGTAGGGCACTACAACAGATTGGGCCGGCCCACTTACGGTAGTGTGGGACCCACTTTCATTTTGGGCCGGCCCACTTCTTTAGTAGGTCGGCCTGGTTACACGATAGTGGGATCCACATGCTTATTGGGCCGGCCCACTATCTTGTTGGGCCGGCCCATTTGGTATATGGTGGTCCCACATGGTAAATGGGCCGGCCCTTTAACGGAAGGTGGGACCCACATGTGCTTTTGGCCGGCCCACTATCTTGTTGGGCCGGCCCACTTGCTATATGGTGGACCCCACATACTAAATGGGCCGGCCCTTTAACAGGAAGGTGGGACCCACATGGGTTTTGGCCCGGCCCACTATCTAGTTGGGCCGGCCCACTTGCTATATTGTGGACCCCACATACTAAATGGGCCGGCCTTTTAACAGGAAGGTGGGACCCACCTGTGCTTTTGGCCCGGCCCACTATCTTGTTGGGCCGGCCCACTTGCTATATGGTGGACCCCACACACCAAATGTGCCGGCCCTTTAACAGGAAAGTGGGACCCACCTGTGTTTTTGGCCCGGTCCACTATCTTGTTGGGCCGGCCCACTTGCTATATGGTGGACCCCACATACTAAATGGGCCGACCCTTTAACTGGAAAGTGGGACCCACCTGTGTTTTTGGCCGGCCCACTTGCTACACGGTGGACCCCACACACTAAATGGGCCGGCCCTTTAACGAGAAAGTGGGACCCACCTGTGTTTCGGCCCGGCCCACTTGCTTCTTGGGCCGGCCCGAGTAGTCGTAAGGTGGACCCCACATGTTAAATGGGCCGGCCCATTTAATTTTTGACCGATCAACATTAGAGGTTAGGCCCGGCCCACGTAACTAATGGACCAGCCCGGCTATATAGTTGACCGGTCAAACTATGTCATCTGGCCCGGCCCGCTTAAGACGTGGCAGGCCTCGTGTGGGCCTACCATCTACCACGGGGTTTCAGCCGGTTAAAGCCGTTAACTGCCAGTTAACGGCGTCTGCCACGTGTCGGTTGCATGACGTCGGCGAGTCAACGGGCTCCCGGAAACACTTGCGCAACGGTCCGATTTTCCGTGGCGGATGGGCGCCAAGCGCGACGGACCAAAAAACGTCGTTGGACTTTGCCTGACGCAGTTTCCACAACAGAACCCATATCGTCGGGTTAGGCCCATGGGCGACGAAAAATACCCCTTAGCGGACGATTTTGAGACGTTGTCTATCAGAACTTTTCTTGTAGTGGACTCTGCCCTTCCGCCTACTTAGCCAAAGCCTTGTACTGAGAGGAAATACTTCTCGTGCATCCAAATCCTTGAGCCAAAAACTATGCCATTTGTGTCCACCATACCTACCTACTACATGGTATTTCTCTGCCATTCCAAAGTAAATTACTTGAGTGCTACCTTTAAAATTTCATTCCTTGTCTTTGCAATACATAGCTCATGGGAAAATAGCCTTAAAAACTATTGTGGTATTGAATATGTTGCTATGTATCATATTTCGTATAAGTTGCTTGTTGAGCGGTAACCATGTTTCTGGGGACGCCATCAACTATTACACCCTTGTTGGATATCATGTGAGTTTCTATGCATGTTTGTCTTGTCTGAAGTAAGGGCGATTTTCATGATCAAATGGTTTGAGTATGCGTATTGTTAGAGAAGAACATTGGGCCGCTAACTAAAGCCATGAATCATGGTGGAAGTTTCAGTTTGGACACTAATCCTCAATCTCTTATGAGAATATTATCTGTTGTTGAATGCTTAAGCATTAAAAGAGGAGTCCATTATCTGTTTTCTATGTTGTCCCAGTATGGATGTCCATGGTTGAGATCTATTAAAAACGAGAAATCAAATGCGATTTATCTCCTTGGACCTTTGTACAGGCGGCATAGAGGTACCCCTTTGTGACACTTGGTTGAAACATATGTATGAAATGATAATCCGTGTTAATCCAAGCTAATTAGGACAAGGTGTGAGCACTATTGGTATTCTATGCATGAGGCTTGCAACTTATAAGATGTGTTATGCCTAACACATATGAATTATTACTACCGTTGACAAAATTGTTTCTATGCTTTCAAAATAAAATCTCTAGCACAAAAATAGTAATCCATGCTTCCCTCTGCGAAGGGCCATTCTTTTACTTTATGTTGAGTCAGTTTTCCTACTTCTTTCTATCTTAGAAGCAAACACTTGTGTCAACTGTGTGCATTGATTCTTACATACTTTCTTATTTGCATTCATCATATTACTTTGTGTTGACAATTATCCATGAGATATACATGTTGAAGTTGAAAGCAACTTATATCTTCATTTGTGTTGCTTCAAAACTTTCTACTAAGAATTTATTGCTTTATGAGTTAACTCCTATGCAAGTCTCACCGATGCTTGTCTTGAAGTACTTTCTTTGCTATATGATTCAGTTGTTTAATCATTGTCTTTACCATTGCTTCGAATCACTTCATTCACTTCATATGCTTTACAATAGTATTGATCAAGATTATGATAGCATGTCACTTCAGAAATTATCATTGTTATCGTTTACCTACTCTAGGGCGAGTAGGAACTAAGCTTGGGGATGCTTGATACGTCTCAAACGTATCTATAATTTCTTATGTTCCATGCTACTTTTATGACAATACTCACATGTTTTATACATACTTTACATCATTTATATGCATTTTCCGGCACTAACCTATTAACGAGATGCCGAAGAGCCGATTCGCTGTTTTCTGCTGTTTTTGGTTTCAAAAATCCTTCAAAGGAAATATTCTCGGAATTGGACGAAATCAACGCCCAGGGTCTTTTTTTTCCACGGAGCTTCCAGAAGACCGAAGGGGATACGAAGTGGGGCCACGAGGTGGCGACACCACAAGGCGGCGCGGCTAGGGAGGGGCCCGCGCCGGCCTATGGTGTGGGCCCCTCGTCAGCCCTCCGACTCTGCCCTTCCGCCTACTTAAACTCTCCGTCGCGAAAACCCTATTACCGAGAGCCACGATACGGAAATACTTCCAGAGACGCCGCCGCCGCCAATCCCATCTCGGGGGATTCAGGAGATCGCCTCCGGCACCCTGCCGGAGAGGGGAATTATCACCAGAGGGCTCTACATCACCATGCCCGCCTCCGGATTGATGTGTGAGTAGTTCATCCTTGGACTATGGGTCCATAGCAGTAGCTATATGTTGTGTTTGTTGGGATCCGATGAATATTGAATACTATGTCAAGTTGATTATCAATCTATCATATATATGTTGTTTATGTTCTTGCATGCTCTCCGTTGCTAGTAGAGGCTCTGGCCAAGTTGATACTTGTAACTCCAAGAGGGAGTATTTATGCTCGATAGTGGGTTCATGCCTCCATTGAATGCGGGACGATGTGACAGAAAGTTCTAAGGTTGTGGATGTGATGTTGCCACTAGGGATAAAACATCAATGCTTAGTCTAAGGATATTTGTGTTGATTACATTACGCACCATACTTAATGCAATTGTCTGTTGTTTGCAACTTAATACTGGAAGGGGTCCGGATGCTAACCCGAAGGTGGAATTTTTAGGCATAGATGCATGCTGGATAGCGGTCTATGTACTTTTTCGTAATGCCCTGATTAAATCTCATAGTAATTATCATGATATGTATGCATCTCTATTTGTCAATTGCCCAACTGTAATTTGTTCACCGAACATGCTATTTATCTTATGGGAGAGACACCACTAGTGAACTG
The DNA here is from genome assembly GCF_022539505.1 of Lolium rigidum. Lineage (NCBI taxonomy): Eukaryota > Viridiplantae > Streptophyta > Magnoliopsida > Poales > Poaceae > Lolium > Lolium rigidum. The sequence goes on along the minus strand of NC_061510.1, from coordinate 196,681,644 downwards.
TGGACCCCGGTCCATTCTTTTACATCTGAATACAATCTACTGCAATCATTGTTCTCTACTGTTCTTCGCAAACAAACATCATCTTCCACACTATACATTTAATCTTTTGTTTACGAGCAAGCCGGTGAGATTGACAACCAAACTGTTACGTTGGGGCAAAGTACTTTGATTGTGGTGTGCAGGTTCCACGTTGGCGCCGGAATCCCTGGTGTTGCGCCGCACTACACTCCTTCACCAACGACCTTCACGTGGTCCTTGACTCGTACTGGTTTGATAAACCTTGGTTTCTTACTGAGCGAAAACTTGCTGCTGTACGCATCACACCTTCCTCTTGGGGTTCCCAATGGACGTGTGCTTCACGCGTATCAATCATCAAGAAGTTTTGTTGCGGTGCCTAAGGTGATGGACATAAAAGTACCTCCAGCAGCTGAATCCAATAGGTTCCGCGAAGAAAAATTCAGTCCTGCATAAAAGGTTTGGATGATCATCCAAGTAGTTAGTCCATGGGTAGGGCAATTCTTTACCAAAGATTTCATTCTTTCCCATGCTTGGGCAACATGTTCATTATCCAATTTCTTAAAATTCATTATGCTACTTCTCAAAGATATAATTTTAGCAGGAGGATAATATCTACCAATGAAAGCATCTTTACATTTAGTCCATGAATCAATACTATTCTTAGGCAAAGATAGCAACCAATCTTTAGCTCTTCCTCTTAAGGAGAAAGGAAACAATTTCAGTTTTATAATATCTCCATCTACATCCTTGATACGTCTCCGACGTATCGATAATTTCTTATGTTCCATGCCATATTATTGATGATACCTACATGTTTTATGCACACTTTATGTCATATTCGTGCATTTTACGGAACTAACCTATTAACAAGATGCCGAAGTGCCGATTCTTTGTTCTACGCTGTTTTTGGTTCCGAAATCCTAGTAACGAAATATTCTCGGAATTGGACGAAATCAAGACCCAGGGGCCTATTTTGCCACGAACCTTCCGGAAGACCGAAGAGCATACGAAGTGGGGCCACGAGGTGGCGACACCACAAGGCGGCGCGGCCAAGGGGGCCCGCGCCGCCCTATGGTGTGGGCCCCTCGTCGGCCCTCCGACTCGCCCTTCCGCCTACTTAAAGCCTCCGTCGCGAAACCCCGAGGCGAAAAACCACGATACGGAAAACCTTGCGAGACGCCGCCGCCGCCAATCCCATCTCGGGGGATTCCGGAGATCTCCTCCGGCACCTGCCGGAGAGCGGATTCATCTCCCGGAGGACTCTACACCGCCATGGTCGCCTCCGGAGTGATGAGTGAGTAGTTCACCCCTGGACTATGGGTCCATAGCGGTAGCTAGATGGTTGTCTTCTCCTCATTGTGCTTCATTGTTGGATCTTGTGAGCTGCCTAACATGATCAAGATCATCTATCCGTAATACTCTATGTTGTGTTTGTCGGGATCCGATGGATAGAGAATACCATGTTATGTTAATTATCAAGTTATTACATATGTGTTGTTTATGATCTTGCATGCTCTCCGTTATTAGTAGAGGCTCGGCCAAGTTTTTGCTCTTAACTCCAAGAGGGTGTATTTATGCTCGATAGTGGGTTCATGCCGCATTGACACACAGGACAAGTGACGGAAAGTTCTAAGGTTGTGTTGTGCTTGTTGCCACTAGGGATAAAACATTGGCGCTATGTCCGAGGATGTAGTTGTTGATTACATTACGCACCATACTTAATGCAATTGTCATGTTGCTTTGCAACTTAATACTTGGAAGGGGTTCGGATGATAACTCTGAAGGTGGACTTTTTAGGCATAGATGCGGTTGGATGGCGGTCTATGTACTTTGTCGTAATGCCCAATTAAATCTCACTATACTTATCATGACATGTATGTGCATTGTTATGCCCTCTCTATTTGTCAATTGCCCGACTTGTAATTTGTTCACCCAACATGCTTTTATCTTATGGGAGAGACACCTCTAGTGAGCTGTGGACCCCGGTCCATTCTTTAATACTTGAAATACAAATCTGTCGCAATACTTGTTTTACTTGTTTTCTCTCGCAAACAATCATCTTCCACACAATACGGTTAATCCTTTGTTACAACAAGCCAGGTGAGATTGACAACCTCACTGTTTCGTTGGGGCAAAGTACTTTGGTTGTGTTGTGCAGGTTCCACGTTGGCGCCGGAATCTCACGGTGTTGCGCCGCACTACATCCCGCCGCCATCAACCTTCAACGTGCTTCTTGGCTCCTCCCTGGTTCGATAAACCTTGGTTTCTTTACGAGGAAAACTTGCTGATGTGCGCATCATACCTTCCTCTTGGGGTTCCCCAACGAACGTGTGAAATACACGCCATCAATCCTTATAATTTTGCATTTCACAAAGTTTAACAAAATTATTAAGATGGGCAGACGACATCATCGGAACTAACACCAGAAAATTGCTCTCTCATAACAAGATTTAGTAAAGCGAGGTTCAATTTCATAGAATTCTCGCTGTAGTAGCGAGGTGGAGCAATAGGAGTGCATATAAAATCATTATTATTGGTGCTAGTGAAATCACACAACTTAGTGTTCTCGGGAGTATTCATTTTAACGATAATAAAAATAAACTAAGCGGAACGGAATTAAATAAAGTAAAGCTAGTAACTAATTTTTTGTGTTTTTGATATAGGAAGCAAACAAGACAAGTAAATAAAGTAATGCAAGTAACTAATTTTTTTTGTGTTTTTAATATAGAGAAAGCAAACAAAGCAGAAAATAAAGTAAAGTAAAGCAAGACAATAACAAAGTAAAGAGATTGGATGTGAGAGACTCCCCTTGCAGCGTGTCTTGATCTCCCCGGCAGCGGCGCCACAAATTTACTTGCTGGCGTGCAGTTGACGTGGGAGATAGAAATATTTGTGGTGTAACTTTTCTTCAGGTCCCCGGCAACGGCGCCAGAAATTTAGCTTGATACGCGTGAAGCACACGTCCGTTGGGAACCCCAAGTGGAAGGTGTGATGCGTATAGCAGCAAGTTTCCCTCAGTATGAAACCAAGGTTATCGAACCAGTAGGAGATGAAGACCACGTGAAGGTTGTTGGTGAAGGAGTGTAGTGCGGCGCAACACCAGGGATTCCGGCGCCAACGTGGAACCTGCACAATACAATCACAGTACTTTGCCCCAACTTAATAGTGAGGTTGTCAATCTCACCGGCTTGCTGTAAACAAAGGATTAAACGTATGGTGTGGAGAATGATGTATGCTTATAGAAAACAACAGAGAACAGAGATTGCAGTAGATTGTATTCAGATGTAAAAGAATGGACCGGGGTCCACAGTTCACTAGTGGTGTCTCTCCCATAAGAAATAGCATGTTGGGTGAACAAATTACAGTTGGGCAATTGACAAATAGAGATGCATACATATCATGCATGATAATTACTATGAGATTTAATCAGGGCATTACGACAAAGTACATAGACTGCTATCCAACATGCATCTATGCCTAAAAAGTCCACCTTCAGGTTAGCATCCACACCCCTTCCAGTATTAAGTTGCAAACAATAGACAATTGCATTAAGTATGGTGCGTAATGTAATCAACACAAATATCCTTAGACAAAGCATTGATGTTTTATCCCTAGTGGCAACAGCACATCCACAACCTTAGAACTTTATGTCACTGTCCCAGATTCAATGGAGGCATGAACCCACTATCGAGCATAAATACTCCCTCTTGGAGTCACAAGTATCAACTTGGCCAGAGCCTCTACTAGCAACGGAGAGCATGCAAGAACATATATATGATAGATTGATAATAAACTTGACATAGTATTCAATATTCATCGGATCCCAAAAAACACAACATGTAGCATTACAAATAGATGATCTTGATCATGATAGGCAGCTCACAAGATCAAACATGATAGCACAATGAGGAGAAGACAACCATCTAGCTACTGCTATGGACCCATAGTCCAAGGATGAACTACTCACGCATCAGTCCGGAGGCGGGCATGGTGATGTAGAGCCCTCCGGTGATGATTCCCCTCTCCGGCGGGGTGCCGGAGGCGATCTCCTGAATCCCCCGAGATGGGATTGGCGGCGGCGTCTCTGGAACTGTTTCCGTATCGTGGCTCTCGGTAATAGGGTTTTCCCGACGGAGAGTTTAAGTAGGCGGAAGGGTAGAGTCGGAGGAGGCACGGGGGACCCACACCATAGGCCGGCGCGGGTCCCCCTTTGGCCGTGCCGCCCTATGGTTAGGGCACCTCGTGGCCCCACTTCGTATCCTCTTCGGTCTTCTGGAAGCTCCGTGGAAAAATAAGACCCTGGGCGTTGATTTCGTCCATTTCCGAGAATATTTCCTTTGTAGGATTTCTGAAACCAAAAATAGCAGAAAACAGCAACTGTCTCTTCGGCATCTCGTTAATAGGTTAGTGCCGGAAAATGCATATAAATGATTTAAAGTATGTATAAAACATGTGAGTATTGTCATAAAAGTAGCATGGAACATAAGAAATTATGGATACATTTGAGACGTATCAAGAGGGGAGCCCTCCTTTTATAGCGGCTGGGCGAGGCCTAGGCGCGGCAGTGATGTCAACCATGGCTACGTCGCTACAGGGGCGCAGATGGACTGGCGGTGACGCGAGCGCGTTGGCGACGTCACGGCGGTGACGCAGCGCTTGACGGCGGGGAAAATGATGCAGAGACGATGACATGCGCGTGTTGTCTCCATCGCGGGTACCGGTTGATGGCGTCGATGGTGTCGTCGTGCACAGGGTTCCCGCGGGCCAGTGGGCATGTCTACGGCGGAGAGGGTGATGTGGCGGAGCTGGTGGCGAGCGGAGAGGGCACGGGGTGGCGTAGGTGAGCGGGACGACGTCATGGCCTTACGCGCTCTGGTGCTTGTTCGTGCGCGTGCTGGCGTGCGTCACTGGGCGCGCTCGTGCCGGCGCGTGTGGTGCACCAATTCGTCGAGCAACTTGTCTAGCGTGTGCAGGGGAGTGTGAGGAGGCCGTGTGACATGGTGGTGCACGGTAGAGTTGACCAGAGAGAGAGAGAGAGCATGTGGGTGTCCATGCCATGCCACGGCATGGTTGGGTTTGGTCAAAATGGCGACGATGTCCTACTCCAAACCTTGTCTATGGTGCTTGGCAGGGTGCAAGAGGTACAGGGGAGTACATTTGCTGATCAAAGCTTGATGGCTTAGGCCATGGTCTGTTGGTTAATAGGGTGTCCAGAGTTGGCAGCAAAGTGCACACTAGGTGCTCGACCAAATGGCCGCAAGAAGAAAAGTTTCAAATTTTGAATTGAATTTTGGTGGAGTTGATTTGAATAATATTTGGAGCACAATGCTGGTGGTGGGGTGCAAAATGGAGTTGGTTTGCAGAAGTGCCAAAGTGGCACAATCTTGAATCTGCTTTGGAGTTCCAACTTTGCTTGAGCATAATTTGAAATTGGGAGGGAGTTTGCAGGGGTGGTTTTGATCAAAGTTGTTCACCTTGATGTGGTCTTGGATGAGGTGCAAAGAGTTGAGGTTGTTTAGTTTAAAAATCTCTTAGTAAAGAGGCTCAAAGTAGGCATCATGTTAAAAAGGGTAGATTTGACCATTATCTCATGTGAGCATAATTTGATTTGAAATTTGATTTGATTTGAGTTTCTTTGATTCAAAAAGTGTTATTAAGTGTTTAGTAACATTCTACAACCAATGGCACAAGCTAAATTGTCCTAGGTCAAAGTTTTGCAAAATAGCCATAAGCACATGTATGTGATGAATTGCATTTTTCTTATTTTCTTCTTTTCTTTTTGTTTGCTTCACTTAGGCATGGTTTAGTGTTTATTTAGTGTTGGATTGAGTTTGGTAAAGGTTTCAAACCATTTGGGTAAGGTATGAGGGCATAGGTCAAGATTTGTCATTATGGCTATGTGCCACATATGCCTCTATGCATTTTATTTTTATTTTTGTTTCACCTTTGATTTAGTTGGTAAGTGATAGGTTGGGTTTGTTGATGTTTTTCAAACCATCTAAACAAGATAGATCATGGCATAGTTTATTATTTGCAAGAATAGCCATAGGCTTACCTAGGCCTTCTCTTTTTTAATTTACTTTCTTTTTATTTTGTTTTATCTTGGAAGTAAGGTTTAGGGTTTTAGGAACATTTGATAAGCATACCAACAATTATCATGACAATAACACAAGGATCAAGCATGAGCACTATGCATAGCCATTGATTTAATAAAAGTTTTTGTTAGTTCTCATTTTTGGAAAAAGGAAATTCATTTTCTTCTTTGTTTGAAAATTTGGGATGTTACACTTAATTTGGAATAGAGAAGAATATATACTTCTAGAGTTGATCTCCTTGTCATGATTCCAAGATTTAAGTGAAATCAATACCATGAGGTTCATGGTATGAACATGGATTGGTTTAAGACATGGAACAAATAAGGCAAGAATAGTTTCTTCCTTTTGTTGTTACTTGATTTGTAGTTGAATAGATGTTCATATGATATAGCAAGGATTACCATGTTATGATCTTTTATAATATCAAGCAATTGATCCTTGATTAAAGTGTTGTTGTGTTAATTTTAGTTCCAATTGATCTAACCCCTTAGATCGAATCATCTCTACCCAAAACAAGGTTTTAAACAAAGTCACATTGAGGTTTATAGCGCTTGACTTGATGAGCTACTTCAATTCCACCAAGGTCAAGTGAAACTTCAGTTACTCTGACTATTTTACTTTAAAGTGCGAAAATTCCTCGGATTTTCTATGCATGAATGCAATGCACACATATATTTCCTCTATTTTTGTAACCTCAAATCCTGGGATATTACAGTCTCTACCCCTTAAACTAAACTTCGTCCTCGAAGTTTGAACTCTCTCACGTTTTGGAGTGTGGATCTGACTTGTGCAGACTACATCTTTTCACGAACTCCGTGGTGATCTTGTTGGATATATATCCCTTGTCCGGATTCTTCCCGGAATCCAATAGTGTCTGTCTCGAACCATGGCTTCTTACTTCACTCCTATGATTTCTTCCAACCCTATACTCTTGTTTCCTTTCTTATTGAAGATTCAATGATTGGGACTTCTTCTGGTGTTGTTGGTCTTAACTGAAGACTAATTTGATAACATAATCCTAATTGGTAAATAGATCATTGTTTTCCCTTACTACCAAAACTGCAATAATGGTACTTAGTAAGGTACTTACCATGGAGATGATCTTGAGGGTTTATTTCCCTAAGAATGGATTAGACTCACTTAGTCCATCCAATCATGGATTAAAGTTGATACCTATAACTATTTTGGTTCTTTTAGGTTCCATGAAAGGAATGTTTCTATTAGTATTTAGTTCTGGTATGGTCAATCTTCTTCAGTCTTTGGCCATCTTGAGCTTTATTTGGTCTCATATATTTCCTTCATCCAACTTCTTAAACCTTGGCTTACTTGAGATATCGTACTCCTGAGTAAATATTACTCACTTTCTCAAACTATTGTCCAATTATTACTTCCTCGAGGTATGAACCTCGGCTTCACAGTCCGACATCCTTCGAAAGTAGTGTTTGATAATCTTATGAAAATAAGATTGAACTTCCTCTTAGTTCAGACCTTCTTCGTCTATTTTGCTCAAAGTATTGAGTCATTGTACATTCAACTCAATCTTTTCTCTACCCCTTGGAGTTTTCTTATGGTCTTCAACTCCTTTTTCTTCCAACCATTGGACTTATGGTTAGAATATTGGTCTAGGTCTAGCTTATGGTTTGTACTCTTCTAAGGTCTTGCGAAGAATATTTGTTGTGTATCCTGTGGGGCCCCGGACTAGCTGTCCGAAACACCCGTTATGCATACACATTCACGATCCCATGATCAGTGTGTCGTGAAAGCATAACCGAACTGGTATCAAATACATCATCCATTACAGTACCGAATAAAAAATATTACAGCAGGTCACATGACCAATATTTACATAAGAGCCGTGATGGCAGGAGATCAACAATCACACAGCGGAAATACTTCAGACGAAAGCGTTCGCATGGCCCAAGTCATGACATAACCCTACAGGAAACTGACTGGGAGAACGTTCCTAGCTCGCATAGACATCGTCGACTCCTTCTTCATCTGTCGAGCTCCACCAAGTCTGGCCAAGTAAATAGCCAGGGACAAAGCCATGAGTACATTATGAATTGTACTCGCAAACCACCTTAGAGAGAAGTAAAGGATATGTATTTTGGCAGTAGCGAGGAACAGGCACTATTCTAGGGTTACAAGGAGTGAGAGATAGTTTCTCTCGAGAGTATGACATCTCTATATCTTTGTTGAAAACCTTTTTGAAGACAACTTTCTTTTGAAGACTAATAGGTAAGGGTGACCCATTTTCCTTTCCGGCCATCTCATATGGCCAAAACAACTTTTCCAACTTTCCACCGTACCTCCCAGGTACATTTCCACCAGTCCCACTGGTACTCCTTTCCCAAAACAATATTTGAGAAAAACACTTTTGTAAACCAAAACTCTTTAGTGCTAAGCAGCAGCCTTTCCAACCGTCCATAACCGCGGACACGGCTATTCGAATAGTTTTCACTCTGCAGAGGTCGTACACTTTCCCCACAAGATCCGATAAATCCGCCGGGATCATCCCCGGTTCACCAAGCGTCAAAACGCGAGGTTCGGATAACCGATCGCAGTTTTTCGCTTGCTCGCCATAGCCTAAGACATGCCGCCTAGAGTTGTACCTCCCAACACCGGAGTCCGAGGGGTCGTTTACCCAGGAGTAGCAAATTCCCCGACCAGCTCGACCCTCCGAATGCCGCGACCAACCGCGGGGCATTATTCAATGGGAGCTCGTAGGTTGTACCCCCGCCATCGATACGCAATGGAAAGGCGTCCCCGGTTCGTCGGGAAGGCCACGGTCGATAGGTGTCCATGCTCGGACTACCCCTTACATTTGCAGGACCCAAACTATGGCGAGACAAACTACTACGCTACGCCCCGTGCCCACTTTGGGGTAATGTGGTTGCACTGTCTTTCAGTCCGGGTGAGTACTTAGGCGCTAAAGTTTTCGAAAACATTTTCTTTTCCCCACTTGCCTCCAGCAAATCTCCTTTTCATAAAGATTTTTCATTGGATAGACTCACACTTGGGCAGGGCTACCCCATTCCAAGGTTTTCGAAAAAAACTTCTTTTCAGGAAAACATTTTCGTAACCATTTTTCCAGGGCTCCCAACCTATAGTCCAATTCTTCTTCAAAAAATGGCGACAATGATGACAAGGTGATAAGCACCATATCACTAATAGAGATGTGTTCAGTAGGTACCAACGAGGGCTGCACCCTAAGGGTGGATTAATAAAACTCCGTGTGGCACTAACCACCGAAATGAAAATAAAAAGACATGCACTTTATAAAACCTGCAATAATGCAAGAGTAAGATATATAGGACCAGAGATGCATCAAGAGGTGGCTTGCCTTTGTTGGCTATTTGTCCCTGGACTTCATCTTCACGAATCATTGCTCTTCCTTCCTCTTCGATTTCCTCACCAAGATCCTCTCCTCCTTCTCCGATAGTACTCGCATTCTAGCGTCGCAAAATAAAAGAGAAGGCAATCAATCCCTAGGCATAGCACCAAACCACACAACAACACACAACAACAAACCACTAAATCAGAGACACTAAACACATCAAATAATAACACCTAGGGCAAAAATGGTTATTTTTCTAAAAAGGCTCTGTCTCACAACAAATCATAATCTACACAATCAAAGGTGACTAATGATCTTTGGAAACCACCAGTAGGGGTCTGGTGCCAAGGTTCATTAAAAAGCATTTTAAACATAAACAACACAACTTCCCTATGAGCAAAATAAGCAACAACACCACATTAACAAACCACTCTATAAAAGTGCACAAATTTTTTTGGTAAAATCACAGAGAGTAAATCTTGACTTTATAAAGCTACATAAATTGGATTCACTCAATTTGGGTTTTTAAAACAGTAGATATGATTTTTATAAAACCAGAAATGGCTTAGGTGCCAAATAAATTGCCTAAATCTTTCCGTGGCTCACAAAAATACATGCATCATATCTACTGGAAGCTAGTAACATGTGAAACTCACATGCACTGGAATTTTTCAAAAATAAACTTTTAAATATTTTTAAACATTTTGACAAGGCAGAAACTAGAGCCAACCATTTTCAAGGCACACAGTCATCAGAGCATATCCAAGCAGTAACAAACATATCACTGTATAGGTACTGAAAAATGTGATCTACCAAAATTGGTTTGGTATTTTTCTGAACTATAAAATAATTTACACAATTTTTATACTAGAAAGGTACCCTGTTTTGGTTATAAAATTACCATAAACTAAATAAAGACCACAAAAATATTTACTTTGTCACACTAGTGTCCTAAGGTGATACCTATCACTGGGATTTGGGTTTGTTTCAAAAACAGTTTTATTTTTAAAACTAAAAATCACACAAACACCTACTGGATAGAACTGAATCTATTAACCATGACAAATCCAGGAAACTCCTGCATGTGAGACCCCTGGCAAAATAAAGGTACCGACTTATACTAGATAACAAAATTGGTTTAACACAAAAATAGTTCACCAAATTCACACAATAATTAAAATACTCTAACAGCAATATTTCAGTAGAGCAATTGTCAGCACAAAAATAAACTATAAAAACACATGCATGCAGTACTGGGTGGTTAGGAATTTGTTTAGAAGTATTTATAAATTTTAATCATGAACTTTGAATGTTTGAGGAATTTCCTATGATTTAAAAGCTGAGACAGGTATACTGGCAGGGTGTATTTCCAGAAAATCCTAAAACAGAAGATGGGCCAGAACTGGTGGCGCGGTCCAGCTCTACACGCCGGTTGGCCCAACTGCTATCGCCGGCACGCGGGAAGGCGGTTTGAATGGGGCAGGGACGTGGCCCGCCACGCCGGTACGAGGGGCCCGCCACCATGCAACCAGGCACGGGCCAGGCTGCATGCATCCGCGGGATGGCGATCGGACGACGCCCGTTGCGCCCGTCGGTGACGACACAAAACCGGCGGCGCTGCCGCGCCTAGCGATGGAGCGGCACCGAGAGGAGATGGAGGGGCTCACCGCTCGAGGACGACGGGTCGCGTCGGAGGACGGCGTGGCGGCGGCGCGCAGCCAATCCTCTCGGTGCCCTGGGCCCCTGGGACGCGCGGGCGCGCTTCCGACCGACCGCCGGCTCGGACGAGGGCGAGGGCCGCGTCCCCGACAGCTACCGTGCGCGTGGATGCGAACGATGAAGAGGGAAACGGTACGGTGGTCGCGGCAGCTCTACTTGGTGGTTTGTGACGTGCAGACGAGCTCCAGGTTGGCGGTGAGGCGAAGGAAGCTGGCTGCTGGCGTCGAGGGGAGCTCGCGTCGAGGACGGAGACAGTCTCCGCGTCGCGGACGACAGCAAGACGGAGCTTGACGACGGCGGTCGTCCCGGCGGGTTCCTGGCAAGAGGAAGGGACGGCGATGAGGTATTCATACACATGCAGAAGGAGTAGAGAGGAGGGCGGGGAGAGGGCGATGGTGGCCTTGGCCACGGCCAACGAGTTTTGGCCCGGTGCTCTCCGCCGGTGAGGATGAAAACGGAGCAGTTTTCTCTCTTCTTCCCTACAGAGAGCTGGAGGTAGGCTGTGAGGAGATGAAATGAGGCCTGTGACGGGTGAAGGAGGACTCAGGGTCTGTTTATACCGAGGCTGCCGGCGCACGGTGAACGCGGTGCACAACTCGAGTGATGCTTGCCTGGACGCGATTGGGCAGGATGGCGGTGGCGTTGTGCAGGGCGTGGAGTGTAAGGTGTTGTGCGGGTAATGAGAAAGAGATGCGCGTGATGGACAGGTCGGAACGTGACGGTGTCTGACGGTGCACGCAGGTGTTCGACACGAGGGAGACGACGAAGAAGGGCAAAATAGAGGGTGCTGGGGCACTAGGTGGTTTCATGGTGGCATGCCTTTCAGGATTAGGGTGAAGGAGGTGACAGGAGAGGAGGTTATCAGCGGGAACGGCGGGGCGTCCACAGCCGTGGTGACCACGTGCTTGGCAAGCGCGGGCGAGAGGCGGTGGGACAAGGGCGACCTTGGGAGCATGCGGGATGCAGAGAGGGGTTGCAGGGGATTCCAGGGGCGCAGCCATTCAACCAGGAGGGGTCACTTCGCTGCCGTCCATCTCGTGGTGTCCACCGTGAGAGACAAGAAAGGAGGGAGAGGGTAGGGTTAACTAGGGAGGCCTACATGATGTCTAAGGGTGGTAGGGGTTCTGTAGCTCGTGTTTGTACTGGTGCAAAAGAGAGAGATGGGCTGCAGCAAGGATCCTACCAAGATCTTGACATAAACACATGCATCGGCCTCCCCCTCTCCTCCCCATATCTCTCCAAAGGGAAACAGCCAAAAGGGGTTGCTGTGGCTACTACAGCTCTCTAGGTCGACCAGAGGGGATGGTGCTGAGAAGAATCAAACAAAACAAAGATGAATAGGTTGTGCCCATGCCAAGGCATATCATGGCCGGGTTCTTTCCTTGCCAAACAAAAATGGGTACAAGGATATGTCCAAAGGACAATTCATGTGGGTCAAGATCTTGTGCCGGTGAAGAGGGGGAGGTGCAACACGAGTTGAGCAAAAGATGAGAGAGAGAGTGAGATGGTGCATGGCATGGCCGGCTCACATAATTGGCAACATCAAATAGACAAGGCCACTCATGCATGTCGAGCAAGGTAGAGTGGTCGGGAAGGTTTGCTAAATGGGTGGCTTAATGAGGTATAGAGATTTGGCATAGAGATGGAGATGATCAGGAAATTTTAGTGTCAAAGTAGATGATGATGAAATTCGACCCATGTCTTGGCCACAAAGATGAAGATAGAAGTTAGGTAGGATGAGTGGGATTTATGCATATTAGGTGCCATGAAGACGTGGGCATTACTTGGATTTGCTTAGAACACTACGTGTGTGTTTGACCCAATTTTGAATGGAAAACTTTTGAAAAAGATCTTGAGATTGTGGAGAAAATAGCAAAATAGGGTTTTGGGTTCATAGGGTTCTACTAGCAAGGATAGCTTGGTAGAATATTCCCAAAATTAATTGAGAAGTATAAGTGCACTAAATGGCATATACACCAATAACATGCATTTTGGTAAATATGAATCTAAAATTAATCAAAAGAAATATTTTGGAAGTCAGCGATAGAGAGGTTTAAGATTTTAAGTAGTTATGTCCAATCGGAGGGAAAGTTCAAGTTTTGAAAATTGGCGATGCCATAAGATCACGGGTTAACTTCAGAGTTTAGTTAGTTTCAAGAAAGTAAAGCAAGTGTCAGTGTGAGACAGGGCTGAAACGGATACTATTCATTTGTTAAACAAATTTTCATCTACCAAGATTAAGCATAGACGGAGTGATGACATTCAAATGATAGATCGATGAGATGTATTAGTGATAAAGACAATGCCATGGATAATTGATCACAGATCAATTAGTCCTAAAACTTAGCTTTGTTGTCTATGGCCTTTATTAGATTTAAACTAAACAAGAAAATCTTATTTTGAAAGGCTTCAAAAAGAGGGAGGGTTTTTAGAGGGAGTAGAATGAACCATAGTAAAAATAGAATAACACATCGATCATTCCATTTTGTTTTAGGAAACCAAAACTGCATATAAAAGATTTTATAAAATTTTGAAGTCACACAAAGTAAGATTAAGCCATTTGGAAAATACTTGGTGTCAATAGTGATTTTAGAAAACCGTTTTTGTGGTACTATGATCTAGGTGATCATAGCAACTCAAAAGGAAAGAGTTTTGGAAAGATCATAAGAAATATAATTTTGAGTCGTAAGACAAATCAAAGAAATTTTGTGTTTTGTCAAAAAGGTTCAAATATTGTTGAAGAGTGGAGGTTAAGGTAATACAAGAGCGGCCATAGCTTAAGGGTTTTTCTCGAGACATGAAGATGTGAGTTGAGATACTTCACTTAGCCCTATTCAACAACCATCATTCAACAAACAAAGTCAGATAAGGAGTTAAATCGAAAACATACCAACACAAGAAAAAAAGAAAAAAAAAGTTTTTGTTCCCCCTGATTTTTGCACTCTAGACAACTAAACAAGGTTGCAAAAGTTGGGGTGTTACATATCCACTCAATTGTGGACATCCAATGTGAATCCTTCGACTAAATGATTACAGGTCACAATTATTTGGCTGACAAAATTTTATTTGTTCACAACTTCTTGGTACGAATAATCCAATTATGGACTACTTGATACCAATTGTGGCTATTTGTTATCTAGAAGTGTACTCTATTATAGGTTTTGACCAATTGGTCGGAACATCTTCTACTTTATCTCGCAGTATTGATCCTATACCAACTGTGGTCTTCTTATATCTGCTATGGTTTCATAGGTCATCTTCCTTTTTCGAGGGTTTATTTTTGCAAGAAAATCACTAGGCGACACTATGAATATAGTATCCTAAGTGGTTCTACTTCTACTTCTCCATAATCACCATAGTTCTCACCTTCATGCTTCTCCTGTACTAAAGTACTCCTCTGTTGAGGCTAAGCATGAGTCTTGATTGATACTTCCTTCAAAGGATTGTGGTTGCTTCCCACAACTTTGCTCCTTTTTCTGATGAACCTTCATCTTGTCTTCGTAATCTTCCAGAATTTGTCACTTCCTCACACGTTTACCATTACCTTCTAGATCTATAGCATTAAGTAAGAACTTGACATTGCAACATGCATTTGCATATCAAAGTCAAACTTCATGTATGGATCTAGTCAAACAATGAAAATTCAATAAAATCCAAGAAGATCCAGCTTTGTGCTTATAATACACACCATCATAAGCTCTGAACATAGTAGTTGAGTAAGACATCTCTAAACATCAGGCTCTGATGTGTAGTATACAACACCACATAATTTAGGTTTATATCGTGATACTTAGCACGAAGATATGGCATTCTACTATTTGTTGTATCAACATTTACCTTAATTGCACAATTGCAATGAGATAAACTTGAAACAGAGTGGTCTAGGATAGTTAAGGTTAACCTAATTTTCTCTGGAAGTACTACTTAACTTCCATTTTGTTGAGGACTATTTCACATGATATGTCTAGGTTCTAACATTGCTACTCTAAACACATAACTATGGAAATATATCTCTTATACTTCCAAGTGTTTATACTATCATAAGACTATGGACATGATGTGCTTGACATACTTCCCATGGTTTTGGGAACACAATTCTTGCACTATCGTTGAACACCTGACTTCTTATTGTACTTCTCCTAAGTATTTCTAATGTTCTACTTCATCACATAATGACTCTCAAGTGAATCATATATGCTTAACAACTCTATCATGTAGGTAGACATATTTTATTCCTATCTCTATTCCTTACCTCCCATGATTGACTCATCATGGTCTATATTACCTCATATCTCTTATTTATATCACTTACTATCAATTGTTTCCCAAGTTTGGATGAATTTGACTTACCAATTACTCATATTGGTATACATCTCCTAGTAGGGTACCTTCCTAGTATACTTATCTTCATCACTTGATATCACTCCTATTACAGGTCTGAATGACTCTTACTTAACCATAACAAGTGTTGGTACACATCTTCCAATAGGATATCTTCCTTATGGTTGTATCCTCTCTTTGGACTACCATGTATTGTATACCAACTATGGTCTACTCATCTATTATTTTAGGGTCTTAATGGTGGCCACTTACTTGGGA
The DNA here is from genome assembly GCF_022539505.1 of Lolium rigidum. Taxonomy (NCBI): domain Eukaryota; kingdom Viridiplantae; phylum Streptophyta; class Magnoliopsida; order Poales; family Poaceae; genus Lolium; species Lolium rigidum. Next base: position 196,665,876 of record NC_061510.1, on the reverse strand, counting down.
TTAGCTAACTAACTTTACTTAGGAAAGATATGTAAGAAAGGATGACTCAAGTGTGTCGAGGATTATTCTCAAGTGAGTATCCATCTCAAGTCATAAGAAGTATTGGTTCAGCTAAGACAACTTCCTATAGACACTACCAAACCTATAGGTCTCCTTTAAAGGGTTTTAATCCTAGGGTCAAAGCATTTGCTCTGATACCAACTGTGATGACCCGGCATACCACTGCATGGTGTAGTATGCAAGTCTGATATAGCACCAATGAAACACCGTTCCACTAGTATTATATCGCTCAGAGTGGTACAACAGAAACATATGCTGGTCCAAGGCATGTCTGTAGAATTACATACAGACTCTGTTACATAAGATCAGCACAACCTCCTACTTTACAATGAGGTAAATCTGCAAATAAACTCCAGAAGAACGACTCGTAGTCTAAACCTATCACGAACTCTAGTTGTAGAGTATTTGACTAGCTATAGAGGTTATGAATATATTCTAGCTAAATAGGAGCTAGGTTTAGGAAGCTAGTTCCTTTCTATTGCTAATCTAGGTTTTCTCCTTGTTGGATGTGGTATCGGACTCTTCTGCCAGGTCCTGTCCCGTGAAGTAGTTGTTGACTCCTCGGCCTTCGAGTTGCACTGTAGGTCCTCCTTCGATGCCTCCATATCTAAGCAGGGGATTTAAGAGTGGGATGAGTACGAGCGTACTCAACAAGTTCATTATAGGAAAGAGGTGTTTAATGCACTAGCTACGGCATTAGACCAGAAAGTCTAATACCAATGCAGGTTTTCATAATAATTTCTTCAAAAGGTTGCTTTTATTCAGAAGAACTATGTCCATCAGCCTTCACCGGTTTACTAGAACTTCATGGAGTTCCTTTCCGGCAGCGTTCGCAGTTCCAAAACCCGGAACAGGGAGTGACTGGTCACGATTCATTACACTCTGCGAGAGGTGTGTTGCTTTACCCACAAGAGATCTTAACCTTGGTGCCAACCGGGGGCGACCCATCCACACTTCCTTTGGTGTGAGGCCCGGTATAAGGTCCTAGCCAAGTTATACTCCTCCGCTACCTCGAACACCCACCCTTTGTTGCAAATCCGACCTTCGGTCCTCGCCGGGCTATATCACTTGGATATCTTCCGACCTCGACAACTACCGGTCGCAACCATGGTCCTTCGCCGGCCAATGCAACCCATCATAGACCGCATTACTTGTGGGGAATTAGAGGGGATCCCCACCCACCGGTTGTTCTCGCAAGACACAAGCTGCTACGATAAGCGCATCCGTTGATGAACGAGAGATGGAAGTACAATTGACTACTCAGTCCCACTCCGGATCTTATGGTTAACATGAGTTTTACGGCACAAGAATCAACTGGATGACATTTGTTGTTTAATCCTAGATGGATATAAACCCTTGCAATGGAACCTCCACCATATCAACACATACCATGGTTCCATTGCCCACCACATAGTCATATTCATAGTTATGAAAATAGTACTTTTTATTTTCATGCAAGAGTGATAAGTATAGTACTTTGCAAGTAATTTGGTAAAAATACTCAAATGACATGAGCAAGCGATGAACTTGCCTTTCTTGAATGCAAGATTATGCAGACAACGTCTTCGATACGCAATAACTCCAAATTCTGAAATAGCATCATCGTCCGGTAAGGACAATTTTTAAAAGATTGGCAAGGATGCAATAATGCATAAGTATGAGATGCAATCGCTCTAAGCGTGACCTAATCCCGATGATTTAGGATTAATGGGTTGTAATGATTAGTTTCGGTTGTGTTGCACTTTTAGAGTGATTCACAAACAAAGTTCTTATTAAAGTTTGATTACTTGGTATCATGTACAAGTTATATAATAAAGCATAGTAATCAATTGAGCACACAAGAAATGAGAATTGGTAAAATGTTAATATGTAAAGAACAGTTGTCAATTTTAGTACTATATGGCATGGTTAATGATTTCTTGTTATATTCTTCAAAAGAATAACTTTTGAAGAACATGTTCTTTAATAAAGAACAAGTAGGACAATTGGGTTTGTGGGTTTCTATAGTTTATTATGGTTTCAACTCGTTTCTGGAGTAAGTATTAGATGGATCACAACAATGTTGGATTCATCTTCATATAGGGCTTGTAAGGTTGAGTTAAGCCTAGGCATCCTAAGCAATTATATATTCAAGGTTGCTATCAAGGTTGGTTCATCTTGTTGGTGATAGCTAGCTACGGTTTATAGATCCTTATAAGCAGGGTTGATGATGATTCTTTATTTACTTCAAAAGAATAACTTTTGAAGAACATATTACTTAAGTAGGAAGAAGTATAACAATTAAGGTTGATGTTGTCTTGGATTAGCCATTGGATCTCTAAGTAGAGAATGGTTGGTTCTTAAATGGGATGGTTCATAAGTATCTCACACTAGTAGGGTTTAGTGGAGTATGGTATGTAATACAAAACATTAGGTATGATTGCTAATAGGATTCATCACAATGGTGTGATGCTAAATAGGAATGATTAAGGTTGTTGTCTCAGAAGATAGGAACTAGGGTTCTAAATGGTATTAGGTTTTTAGTATCCCATATAAAATTATGGGGTTATAATTCAATTCCTAATGGAACTAGGGTTTCCTAATTGTGATGCAACTCTTAAGGTAATCATTTTATTATGGAGTTGAAGTTGTTAATAACTTGTAATTGAAAATAATATTGGACTATGGCATTTTATTATTTTTAATGAAATAATAATTAAGATAATTACTAGGAAAAGTGCCCGTGTGTTGCACTGGGATGTACAACGTTAAAATATTGTCAGATATTGATTTTTATTGATTACGTGGCAACGGACATTAAGAATATAACTACAGAAAATCTGAAATTTATTGGTGGGGCGAAGTGTTCTTGACAAGGATGGTTATACTCACCAAAATTAGAGTTGTTTTCTGGTCAAATAAAAAGTTTTTCTTGACGGTTCGGTGAGCTAAAAAAATATTAGGTCTCGTGGAGCTGCCACTTAGAGAAGCTAAAATTCAGATAATTTGGAAATTTCAAAAAGGTCTAACAACCAAAGTCGAATGCAGACGGTTTCAAGCATTTTGCATCAAACTGGTAATGTTCAGACAACAATTTGACGAAAGAACCATCATTTCGTGCAACACCTGAATCGTTCACTGACACCTTTGTTATGATGCAAACTCCTGCTCCCCTAGCACTTTAGAGAATCTTCAGAAACTTAAGCCGGGGGTCAATCATAATAGCTAGAAGCAGATTGCCGAGCAGCCAATTTATGCAATAATTGTACGAAGTAGTGTCCACCCTATAGCAGCAAATCACCAAGTCATAGCGACAGACTCGAAAACAAGCCCCAAATCTGAAGAGAAGGTTGTACTGGGCAGAGCACCATGGGCGTGATGCCCCTGGCGTCGGGACGCAAGACCGCCATATCCTGGCGCGCGGCAGCTCGTCGAACACCCGCGCGGACTCTGGCAACCGGAACAACTCCAGACAACAATTTCCCCTCGGTGTTTCTATCCACCTGCTGCTCCCATCTACCGCCTACCAGACTCCATCTCCCCCGCGCCGCAACTTTCGGATGGTGGATCCAGCGGATCAAATCGCACCGGACCTCTCAGCCCTCGTTCCTATCGCCGTTCGAGGCGGCTCCTAGCCGAGCGTCGTCTGCTGCCGTACGCCTCTTCACCGCGCCTCTCCTCCTTGGTGAGCCAAGCTGCCAAGGTGCCTTTCCGGTCCACGGCTGTGGCATGGTGGGTTGCGCGATGGGAAGGCTTCCGGGTGGCCAGAAGAGCTGCGCGGGGCGCCTCGGAGTAGCTGATTAGACACCAGATGTGCCGCCGATGATGGAACGCCCTGCGGTAGGGTCGGTTGATTCGGCGGCGAGCAGGGACACGACCTCGCCATAGGATCTAGGGGTAGGGATGGGGCCTCCAGCGCATGGTTCCATTCTCCCGGCAGATGTGGGAGGCGGCGCCGCTAGGTACGGATCGATGGGTATCTGGGGATGAGGAAGACTCTGTCTAGCTCTTTTTTTCGTTCGTTCAGACGGGTGCGAAGGAACAGCGAATCGTTTTCTGACTTCAGGGTGGCATAGCGGGTAATTCTTTACAACTTGAGGGGCAATAAAAAACGGACCAACAAGAAACCCTTTTTCTTTTATTATTAGGTATAGATTAATTAGGGTTTAAATCCCTCTATTAAGGATTTAATAAGATAATAAATAAATAAAACTAGTTTTAATGTTTCTTTATTTACTTAATGGTTTTTACTAAATTTGGAAGTTTTTTATAATTATTGAATTTTAATCGAATTTAGAATTAGAAATAAAGGCTTAAATAATAAGTATTAAATAATTAAATTTTTATTAAAAATAAAATTTTCATATTATATTTTTATTGTATAGAGTTTATTTTTATAAGAATTTTGATATCTCATTTATATTTTTCTGAGTTAGAATGAATTTTCTATAATTTGGCAAAGTTTTAGATATTTAATGGAATTTGAATTTAAATGAATCGAAACACACCGGGCTATTCTACACACAGAGACACTGACCAGTGGACCAGAGTCCACGTCGCTGCCACGCGTGTTTGACCGAGTAAAAATCGCCAACGTGGCAATGAGCACGGTGACAGGCGGACGGTGGCGATGGTCGCCGGCGTTGAGCTACTCCCGCGGACGCGCGCGTGTGCTGGCTCTACTCAGGGCGACGCGCTGAACCATAAGGTGGCGGGGCCCCCTCGATAAGGTCGCCGGAGTAGCTCCGGCGAGCTCCGACTGCGGCGGTGCACGGCAGTGAGTGACGCGGGCATGCTACGATGGATGCTAGGGAAAGATAAGGGGCTCTAGAGAAGCATAATCTCACAGTGATGCTCAGGGAAGGCTCGATGGCGGTGATTGTCGACAGTGGCGATGCCATTTTCCGAGTTTCTGTGAGCTACCGGCGAAAGGAAACGACGGTTCCTCGGCGACTTGGAGCTTCTTGGCTCGATTCCTCTTGCACGGTGGGCTTGTCGAGCATGGAGGTTTCAACGGTGGTCACGGCAAGGCCTGGGGAGGTCCCCATCGGTGGCGATGGTCGGAGGCCGTACAGGCTAGGGTTTCAGCATTGGGGAGAACTAGGCAGAGAGAGGGGAAATGGAGGTTTCCTTCACGTTTTATAGGCTCTACGACATGCTCTGGAGGTCAACAACGGCGGCGGCGACCGCGGGACGTGGCCACACCGTCGCGGTGTCTCGCTCCCGTGCGTCGACTGGGCAGAGACGAAGACGACGACGCCTCTTTGTTCTTATCCACGCGAAGGGGTACGGGCTGGTGTTGGGCTGCTGTTTGGAGCTGGGCCTTGGGCTGCTTGGTGGGGTGCCGGCGTGGTCTGTCGGCCGAGTGAGTCAGATAAGGTTTTTCTCTTCTTTTCTTTTTCTATTTTATATTTGCACATTTAAATTCGTATTTGAATTCTGTTAATTTTTGCAGGTATTTGACAATTGGAATTTAATGAGGACTAATAAGAAGATCATTGTATTACTGACTTGTTTTTGAATGAGCTTTTAATATATGTGAACTTTATTGCAAATGTTAACTAAGCATGATTTTATGCTCTCATTTTAATTCCCTTATTCTTGTAGAATTAAACTATTTTGAATTATTGGAGTTGAGTATTTCTACTCTAAGAGTTTTAGGAGTTATCATTAGGGTTGGATCTCTTAATTGAGAATTTGGTCACTTGCATATGATTTTATGTGAGCACCTATTTGTTAGGGTCTTATAATTATTATTATAATCCTATTTCAATGTTATCACTATTCTTATCTTTGAAAATATCTAGAGTAGATATTGTTTCTAGAATGGTTAGGTCTTATTTACAAGGTTAAGTGGTTGATCACCACACATACGGTTTTAATTATATTATTTAGTACTAGTTGTTTCTTATATTCAATAATTGAAACATAAGATATAACTAGTGAACAATTCTAGGTTTCTAATGATATTCACCTAATGGCACATGGTTTGAATCTTAAATGTGATCTCGGTTTATAGTTGTAATCACCCAAGTGATGCACAAACTCATATTGAGATATAGGTTAGGGTTTTATTTGTGATCATCAATTAATTCATAAGTTAGTTTGAGACATGGGAATAGGTTTTATATGGGATTTAACACCACATTACTTTGGCTAGGGTTGCTCTTCCTCACCACTCATAAGATGATTCAATCCAAGATCATTTGGGAGGGGCTGAACCATACAAGGTTTGTTTCTATTCAGTTGTTTCTCCAATTAATATATTGGAAATGGTTTTAGAGTTTATGATCATTGTTCAATTTATAATGATCAAGGGTTTGGGTTCCTAAGGTATCTCTCATGGCATAAGTTTCTCACTTCTAAAATCAAGTCTTTTCTTGATCAACTAGGGTATATAACTTCTTTTATAGTTTGTTAAATGGACATGGTTATGGTTGTCTCAATAGTTTATATCCCAAGAGAATGCCTGAGATAATTACTTAGGGTTCTTTCCAAAGTATGATGATATAATCATTAGGATATATGAATAGTTCTCTCCCTCAAGTTCATGTGTTGCCTCATCTAACTTGAGTGTAACACCATAGCTTGAGCTCTCCCTCATAGGAATGGTTAGTCTCTAATTTACTTCATCAATGCATGGATATGATCTTATTCCATTTGATATTAGGTTATCTCACCACTCCAAGATGAAATTGTTTATCTCCTAATACTTTAGTTTAATGGTTGTCCTTTATTCTTAAATAGGTAAAGCTAATATTGGTATCTATGGTTTCTCTCATTTGGGAAGGACTCTAATAATAACCTAAGTTATTCTTCAAACATAATGATGTAGTCACCAATATCAATGTTTAACATAAATGGGTTCTCTCTTTAGGAAATGTATTAAATAACATCCTAGGGTTCTTCTTAAAGATGATAATTTGATCATATGGATATATATCCAAGGTTTAGCTCAAGGTTTGTTATTGCTTCTCTAATAAATAATATAGAACTCTCACCTTTCTAGGTTTGATGTATATTAATTTGGAATAGAGAAGAATATATACTTTTAGAGTTGATCTCCTTGTCATGATTCCAAGATTTAAGTGAAATCAATACCATGAGGTTCATGGTATGAACATGGATTGGTTTAAGACATGGAAAAAATAAGGCAAGAATAGTTTCTTCCTTTTGTTGTTACTTGATTTGTAGTTGAATAGATGTTCATATGATATAGCAAGGATTACCATGTTATGATCTTTTATAAGATCAAGCAATTGATCCTTGATTAAAGTGTTGTTGTGTTAATTTTAGTTCCAATTGATCTAACCCCTTAGACCAAATCATCTCTACCCAAAACAAGGTTTTAAACAAAGTGACATTGAGGTTTATAGCGCTTGACTTGATGAGCTACTTCAATTCCACCAAGGTCAAGTGAAACTTCGATTCTCGTGATTGTTTTACTTTAAAGCGCGAAAATTCCCCGGATTTTCTATGCAGGAATGCAATGCACACATCTATTTCCTCTATTTTTGTAACCCCAAATCATGGGATATTACAGAACTTTTCGTGGACGGGGGCTAGATGTTTCAGGGTTTTCGCGTCGGAGGAAATTTTATAGGCGGAAGGGCGAGGTCGGTGGGCGCTAGGTGGGCCCACACCACCCCTAGGCGCGGGCCAAGGCCAGGTCGGGCCTAGGGTTGGTCTGGCCGGCTCATGGCCCCCTCCGTCTCTCCTCTGGACTCCGTCTTTGTTTCGATAAAATAGCAACTTCGGCTTTTGTTTCGTCCAATTCTGAGAATATTTCCTGTACAACTTTTTTTAAATACAAAATAGCAGAAAACAGGGAATTATCACTGTGGCATCTTGTTAATAGGTTAGTGCCGGAAAATGTATAAAAGTGCAACGAAGCATGAGCAAAGCATATATAAATTGGTGTAAAACAAGCATGGAGCATCAAAAATTATAGATACGTTTGAGACGTATCAGCGGCCCAGCCCCTGGCTGCGCCTAGCATGGTGTGGGCCCCTCGGGTGCCCACCTACCTTGCCCTTCTGCCTATAAGACGCCTCCTGACGCGAAAACCCTAAATCAACCAGCCTCCATCCACGAAAAGTTCTGTAGCTCCGCCGCCATCGAAGACAAGTTTCGGGGGACAGAAGTCTCTGTTCCGGCACCCTGCCGGGACAGGAATTGCCCCGGAGCCATCTCCATCGACTCGAACGCAATCTTCATCGCTGTTGCTGCCTCCTATGATGAGGAGGGAGTAGTTCTCCCCCGGGGCCGAGGGCTTTACCGGTAGCTATGTGGTCTATCTCTCTCTCCCATGATATGATCTTTATGTGATCATGAGCTTTGTAATCTAGTTGAATAAGTAGATGTTATTCTTCAACTATTATGCTACTCAAGTGGTTTTATTATGTGATCTCCGGAGAAACCTTGTCCGACGGTGTGAAGGTGACAGTGTGCATACCGTGTGTGTCTCTTAAGCTTAATTTACATAAATACTTATGAATTGTGGTGTCTTGTTAGTACTATCTTTGTATGCTCAAAGTGATAGCGTGGGACGTCCATAGATTGGGAACGCGAACTTTAAGGACTGCTTATGCAGACCTACGCGGTGAATTTGTGTTTGTTATCCAACCGGAGAGTGGTTCAGAGTAGCATAGTGAAGAGATAATGATGCAGCCCGACCTACGGTCTTCGCTTCATCATGCGTCAATGTCAAGGACCACACTCAAGGCCGAGGTCACGGAGGCATGGAAGAGAAGAAGGAAGAAGAGGAGCTGGAAGCTCCAGGGCTGGCACCGCCGTCCTCCACAGGCCGGCACTGCCGGCTAGAGCACCCCGGCACTGCCCGACGCACCCCGGCATTGTCGGCCTCCCCACGGCGGCACTACCTCCGAGACCGCGACCACTAACAATCTGAACCATTCGATGCCACGTGTATGGCTATGATGAATCTTTGCTTTCCCTAAACTACCCCTCCTTAGTGGATCCTGATGTCTACGTTCCCCCTCCTTTCCTGTAGACAGTGTTGGGCCTCCAAGAGCAGAGGTTTGTAGAACAGCAGCAAGTTTCCCTTAAGTGGATACCCAAGGTTTATCGAACTCAGGGAGGAAGAGGTCAAAGATATCCCTCTCATGCAACCCTGCAACCACAAAGCAAGAAGTCTCTTGTGTCCCCAACACACCAAATAGGTGCACTAGTTCGGCGAAGAGATAGTGAAATACGGGTGGTATAAATAAGTATGAGCGGTAGCAACGGTGCCGAGAAAAGTGCTTGGTGTGTAGTTGATGGTGGTGGTATTGCAGCAGTAGTAACGCGATAAAACAGATAAACAAGCAGTAGTAACTCAGCAGTAGTAACGCAGGTAGTAGTAAACAAGCAGTAGTAACTCAGCGGTATTTAGGAACAAGGCCTAGGGAATAGACTTTCGCTAGTGGACACTCTCAACATCGATCACATAACAGAACGAGATAAATGCATACTCTACACTTTTGTTGGATGATGAACATATTGCGTAGGATTACACGAACCCTCAATGCCGGAGTTAACAAGCTCCACAATAATGCTCATGTTTAAGTAACCTTTAGTGTAAGATAGATCAACGCTACTAAACCAAGTACTAGCATAGCATGCACACTTGTCACCTTCATGCATATGTAGGAGGAATAGATCACATCAATATTATCATAGCAATAGTTAACTCCATAATCTACAAGAGATCATGATCATAGCATAAACCAAGTACTAACACGGTGCACGCACTGTCACCTTTGCACACATGCAGGAGGAATAAACTACTTTAATAACACATTGCTAGAGTAGCACATAGATAGTAGTGATACAAACATGCTGCAATCATAAAGAGATATAAATAAGCACCTCACTATGCCATTCAATGAGTAAGTATTCTGTGAAATATGGCCTAAGAGACCCACACGGTGCACACACTTGTCACCTTTACACACGTGGGACTAGGAGTCTCCGGAGATCACATAGGTAAAACTCACTTGACTAGCATAATGACATCTAGATTACAAGCATCATCATATGAATCTCAATCATGTAGGGCAGCTCATGAGATTATTGTATTGAAATACATAGGAGAGAGATGAACCACATAGCTACCGGTACAGCCCCGAGCCTCGATGGAGAACTACTCCCTCCTCATGGGAGCAGCAGCGGTGATGGAGATGGCGGTGGAGATGGCAGCGGTGTCGATGGAGAAGCCTTCCGGGGCACTTCCCCGCTCCGACGAGGTGCCGGAACAGAGATCCTGTCCCCGGATCTTGGCTTCGCGATGGCGGCGGCTCCGGCGAGGTTTCGTGGGTTTCGTCAATTGTTATCGGGTTTTCTGATCCGGGGGCTTCTTATAGGCGAAGAGGCGGCGCCGGGGGTCGAAGGGCTGGCCAAACCCTAGGGGGCGCGGGCCCCCTAGGCCGCGCCGGGGTATGGTGTGGTGGGCCTGTGCCCCCCTCCGGTCCCTCTCGTGTGTTCTGGATGCTTCCGGGGATTCTAAGATCTTTGGCGTTGATTTCGTCCGATTTCGAGAATATTTCGTTACTAGGATTTATGAAACCAAAAACAGCGAGAAAACGAGAACGGCACTTCGGCATCTTGTTAATAGGTTAGTTCCGGAAAATGCACGAATATGACATAAAGTGTGCATATAACATGTAGATAACATCAATAATGTGGCATGGAACACAAGAAATTATCGATACGTTGGAGACGTATCAGCATCCCCAAGCTTAGTTCCGCTCGTCCCGAGCAGGTAAAACGATAACAAAGATAATTTCTGGAGTGACATGCCATCATAAACTTGATCATACTATTTGTAAAGCATATGTAGAGAATGCAGCGATCAAAACAATGTGTATGACATGAGTAAACAACTGAATCATAAAGCAAAGACTTTTCATGAATAGCACTTCAAGACAAGCATCAATAAGTCTTGCATAAGAGTTAACTCATAAAGCAATAATTCAAAGTAAAGGTATTGAAGCAACACAAAAGAAGATTAAGTTTCAGCGGTTGCTTTCAACTTGTAACATGTATATCTCATGGATAGTTGTCAATGCAGAGCAACATAACAAATGCAATATGCAAATATGTAAGAATCAATGCACAGTTCACACAAGTGTTTGCTTCTTGAGGTGGATAGAAATAGGTGAACTGACTCAACATTGAAAGTAAAAGAATGGTCCTCATAGAGGAAAGCATAGATTGCTATATTTGTGCTAGAGCTTTGATTTTGAAAACATATAGAGAGCATAAAAATAAAGTTTTGAGAGGTGTATGTTGTTGTCAACGAATGGTAGCGAGTACTCTAACCCCCTTTGCCAGACAAACCTTCAAAGAGCGGCTCCCATTTTATTTTATTTTTGGATGGCACTCCTTCCAACCTTTCTTTCACAAACCATGGCTAACCGAATCCTCGGGTGCCTGCCAACAATCTCATACCATGAAGGAGTACCTTTTTATTTTAGTTTTATTATGATGACACTCCTCCCAACCTTTGCTTACACAAGCCATGGCTAACCGAATCCTTCGGGTGCCGTCCAACAATCACATACCATGGAGGAGTGTCTATTTTTGGTTAATTAATTTGGGACTGGGAATCCCATTGCCAGCTCTTTTTGCAAAATTATTGGATAAGCGGATGAAGCCACTAGTCCATTGGTGAAAGTTGCCCAACAAGATTGAAAGATAAACACCACATACTTCCTCATGAGCTATAAAACATTGACACAAATCAGAGGTGATAAATTTTGAATTGTTTAAAGGTAGCACTCAAGCAATTTACTTTGGAATGGCGGGAAATACCATGTAGTAGGTAGGTATGGTGGACACAAATGGCATGGTGTTGTTTGGCTCAAGGTTTTGGATGCATGAGAAGTATTCCCTCTCGATACAAGGTTTAGGCTAGCAAGGTTGTTTGAAGCAAACACAAGTATGAACTAGTACAGCAAAACTCACATAAAGGACATATTACAAGCATTATAAGACTATACATCGTCTTCCTTGTCGTTCAAACACCTTACTAGAAATTATCTAGACCTTAGAGAGACCAATTATGCAAACCAAATTTTAGCATGCTCTATGTATTTCTTCATTAATGGGTGCAAAGTATATGATGCAAGAGCTTAAACATGAGCACAACAATTGCCAAGTATCACATTACCCAAGACATTATAGCAATTACTACATGTAGCATTTTCCAATTCCAACCATATAACAATTTAACGAAGAGGAAACTTCGCCATGAATATTATGAGCTAAGAACACATGTGTTCATACGAACCAGCGGAGCGTGTCTCTCTCCCACACAAGCATGATGTAATCCAATTTATTCAAACACAAACAAAAACAAAAGCAAACAAACAGACGCTCCAAGAAAAAGCACATAAGATGTGATGGAATAAAAATATAGTTTCAGGGGAGGAACCTGATAATGTTGTCGATGAAGAAGGGGATGCCTTGGGCATCCCCAAGCTTAGACGCTTGAGTCTTCTTGATATATGCAGGGGTGAACCACCGGGTGCATCCCCAAGCTTAGAGCTTTCACTCTTCTTGATCATAGTATATCATCCTCCTCTCTTGACCCTTGAAAACTTCCTCCACACCAAACTCGAAACAAATCGTTAGAGGGTTAGTGGACAATAAAAATTCACATGTTCAGAGGTGACACAATCATTCTTAACACTTCTGGACATTGCATAAAGCTACTGGACATTAATGGATCAAAGAAATTCATCCAATATAGCAAAAGAGGCAATGCGAAATAAAAGGCAGAATCTGTCAAAACAGAACAGTCCGTAAAGATGGATTTTATTAGGCCACCAGACCTGCTCAAACGAAAATGCTCAAATTGAATGAAAGTTGCGTACATATCTGAGGATCATGCTCGAAAATTGGCATAATTTTCTGAGCTTCCTGCAGGGCAGTGGGCTCAGATTCGTGACAGCAAAGAAATCTGGAACTGCGCAGTAATCCAAATCTAGTACTTACTTTTCTATCAACGGCTTAACTTGGCACAACAAAACTCAAAACTAAGATAAGGAGAGGTTGCTACAGTAGTAAACAACTTCCAAGACACAAATATAAAACAAAGTACTGTAGCAAAATAACACATGGGTTATCTCCCAAGAAGTTCTTTCTTTTTAGCCATTAAGATGGGCTCAGCAGTTTTAATGATGCACTCGCAAGAAATAGTATTTGAAGCAAAAGAGAGCATCAAGAGGCAAATTCAAAACACATTTAAGTCTAACATGCTTCCTATGCATAGGAATCTTGTAAATAAACAAGTTCATGAAGAGCAAAGTAACAAGCATAGGAAGATAAAACAAGTATAGCTTCAAAAATTTCAGCACATAGAGAGGCATTTTAGTAACATGAAAATTTCTACAACCATATTTTCCTCTCTCATAATAACTTTCAGTAGCAACATGAGCAAACTCAACAATATAACTATCACATAAAGCATTCTTATCATGAGTCTCATGCATAAAATTGTTACTCTCCACATAAGCATAATCAATTTTATTAGTTGTAGTGGGAGCAAATTCAACAAAGTAGCTATCATTATTATTCTCATCAAGTGTAGGAGGCATAGTATAATCACAACAAAATTTACTCTCAGCAGTAAGTGGCACCAAAAGACCACTATCATTATAATCATCGAAATAGGAGGCAAAGTATCATCAAAGAAAATTTTCTCCTCAATGCTTGGGGGACTAAAAATATCATGAAAACCAGCTTCCCCAAGCTTAGAACTTTCTATATCATTGTCAACAATGGTGTTCAAAGCGTTCATACTAATATTACTACCAGCATGCAAAGAAGATTTCATAGGTTTTTTAATTTTCGCATCAAACAATCCATGTTTTAAATCAGGAAATAGAATAAGAAGCTCACTCTTGTACATTATGCCAAACTAGTGTAAACAAGAAACAACAAGATGCAATTGCAGGATCTAAAGGAAATAGCTTTGAGCACACACACAACGGCGCCAGAAAAATACTTTACCTGAGACCGTAGTATGAGTGCCTTTTACCTTTCCTCCCCGGCAACGGCGCCAGAAAAGTGCTTGATGTCTACGTTCCCCTCCTTTCCTGTAGACAGTGTTGGGCCTCCAAGAGCGAGAGGTTTGTAGAACAGCGGCAAGTTTCCCTTAAGTGGATACCCAAGGTTTATCGAACTCGGGGAGGAAGAGGTCAAAGATATCCCTCTCATGCAACCCTGCAACCACAAAGCAAGAAGTCTCTTGTGTCCCCAACACACCAAATAGGTGCACTAGTTCGGCGAAGAGATAGTGAAATACAGGTGGTATAAATAAGTATGAGCAGTAGCAACGGTGCCGAGAAAAGTGCTTGGCGTGTAGTTGATGGTGGTGGTATTGCAGCAGTAGTAACGCAGATAAAAACAAAAACAAGCAGTAGTAACTCAGCAGTAGTAACGCAGTAGTAGTAAACAAGCAGTAGTAACTCAGCAGTATTTAGGAACAAGGCCTAGGGATTAGACTTTCACTAGTGGACACTCTCAACATCGATCACATAACAGAACAGATAAATGCATACTCTACACTTTTGTTGGATGATGAACACATTGCGTAGGATTACACGAACCCTCAATGCCGGAGTTAACAAGCTCCACAATAATGCTCATGTTTAAGTAACCTTTAGTGTAAGATAGATCAACGCTACTAAACCAAGTACTAGCATAGCATGCACACTCGTCACCTTCATGCATATGTAGGAGGAATAGATCACATCAATATTATCATAGCAATAGTTAACTCCATAATCTACAAGAGATCATGATCATAGCATAAACCAAGTACTAACACGGTGCACGCACTGTCACCTTTGCACACATGCGGGAGGAATAAACTACTTTAATAACACATTGCTAGAGTAGCACATAGATAGTAGTGATACAAACATGCTGCAATCATAAAGAGATATAAATAAGCACCTCACTATGCCATTCAATGAGTAAGTATTCTGTGAAATATAGCCTAAGAGACCCACACGGTGCACACACTGTCACCTTTACACACGTGGGACTAGGAGTCTCCGGAGATCACATAGGTAAAACTCACTTGACTAGCATAATGACATCTAGATTACAAGCATCATCATATGAATCTCAATCATGTAGGGCAGCTCATGAGATTATTGTATTGAAACACATAGGAGAGAGATGAACCACATAGCTACCGGTACAGCCCCGAGCCTCGATGGAGAACTACTCCCTCCTCATGGGAGCAGCAGCGGTGATGAAGATGGCGGTGGAGATGGCAGCGGTGTCGATGGAGAAGCCTTCCGGGGGCACTTCCCCGCTCCGGCAGGGTGCCGGAACAGAGATCCTGTCCCCCAGATCTTGGCTTCGCGATGGCGGCGGCTCTGGAAGGTTTTCGTGGGTTTCGTCAATTGTTATCGGGTTTTCTGATCCAGGGGCTTCTTATAGGCGAAGAGGCGGCGCCAGGGGGTCGAAGGGCTGGCCAAACCCTAGGGGGGGCGCGGGCCCCCCCTAGGCCGCGCCAGGGTATGGTGTGGTGGGCTCCGTGCCCCCCTCCGGTCCCTCTCGTGTGTTCCGGATGCTTCCGGGGATTCTAAGATCTTTGGCGTTGATTTCGTCCGATTCCGAGAATATTTCGTTACTAGGATTTCTGAAACCAAAAACAGCAGAAAACGAGAACCGGCACTTCGGCATCTTGTTAATAGGTTAGTTCCGTGAAAATGCACGAATATGACATAAAGTGTGCATAAAACATGTAGATAACATCAATAATGTGGCATGGAACACAAGAAATTATCGATACGTTGGAGACGTATC
>NC_061510.1:196568969-196649909 GCF_022539505.1 Lolium rigidum | reverse complement strand
TGGCCGGAGCCTCCGCCCGAGGTACCGCCCGCGCGCGAAGTGACCCAAATCTGAACCGTTGCTTCGCCATCCAACGGCTGTAACTTAAGTAACCTTTGCCCAAACTACCCTTGACTCAGATCTGAGCTATATGTATCTCCCGTATCCCCATTTGTTAGGGTTAGACAAGATTTATCTTAGACATGATTTGAGCTTTGTCTCCCTAGAACTCTTGTTCTTTGTATCCAAGGCACTCTAGTGGAATCTTACTCTCTCCATGGATGATTCAAGGGCAACACCTCTCTCATCCAAGTTCTAGGGTAGATCTCCTCCTCCAATCATCTCTTCTTGGATTCAACCTAAGGGTCTCTCCAAGGATTGATTTTATTGGCTTGGCCTAACCAACCAAGGGAGTATAATTGGTTTGTATTGGGTTGTGGTGTGTGTGTGTTCTTCGAGTTCATCGCGTTCTTCGTTTCCCCTCTTTTCCCCTTTCGATTTTGGGTCGAATTCGCAAGATTGGGCCACAATCTAGGTCTTAGACCACATCATATGGTATCAGAAGCTCAAGGTTACCGCGAATTTGACCCCCCACCCACCCAATTTCATCTCTGAAATTTTTTCCCCAAAAATCCCCAAAAATAGCCCTAATTTGCCTTTTGATGGATCTGCGATTTTGTTGCGTTTTGAGTGGTTTTGGTCCATGGATTTGGTGTCTCTAGTGTTGATCTACTATTTCCCCCACTTTTTAGCCTCCAATTCCATCAATTTTCGAGTTTGGATCAATTTGGTTTGGATTTGGGGAAGAACAGAGAGAGAGAAAGTGTGTGCGTGCACGTGAGGAAGAAGGAGCAGCTCTCACGAGCAGCACCTCCGGTGGAGCCTCCACCCGTGCACGAGCGGTACCTCCGGTGGAGGCTCCACCCTCCACTACCGCCCCTCCTTCCCCACGGCCGGCCACCACCACCATCTCCACCCACCACCGCCGACCACCACCACTCCTCTCCGCAACCGGCAAGCACCGCCACCCCCTCTTAATCATCGGCAAACACCGCCACCCCCTTCATCACCAACAAACACCGCCAACCCCCCAAACGATCGGTAAACACCGCCGCGGCACCACGACCACCACCGCCGCCACCGCAAGCTCACCGATACCGCCATCGGCATACCACCGACATACACCGCCGCTACCCCACCACCACCACCGCCGCCGCGAGCTCACCGATATTACCGCTATCGGCATACCACCGGCAAACACCGCCGCTACCCCACCACCACCGCCGCCACCGCAAGCTCACCAATACCACCACCGGCATACCACCGCCATCGACGCCAAGCTACTTTGACACGACTTTTCTCCTAACTTGTGTTTGCTTGTTCCGGTTTGAGTGCCTTGTTTTTGAAACTAACCCGCAGCTCCGAAGCAAGCGAAGACATCCTCGGCACCCCGAACTTGCAACCGTACTCTTGACACCACCGCCATCATCGCAAGTTGTGTGTTCCGACACCGCCTAACATTTTCATCTAGGTATAACTTGCTCCCCACCTTGTAACCCCTCTTCTTTTGCGATCTATCCTATCGAGCATTGCTTATTGAGTGTTGCGAGACATTGCACGTGGCCCCGATTGTGAGGTGTGTGTGTAGTGTGGAGTCAAGTTTCTAAGCAAAACTCGTGTGCCAAGATAGCAAAAGCGAGCTAACGCTAACATAGAGCGTGAAAAAGAAAGAAAAGCACAAAAAGAGTGCAAGTGCCATCATACATACAAAAGTGTACAAAGTGCCACCATAGATACAAAAGAGTGCAAGTGCCACCATATACAAAAGAGAAAAAGCTTTTAGGCAAAAGAGAGATAAGAGAAGAGAGGCCGCGTGTGAATCTTGTTGTCTCTCCATTTGCAACCAAAGCTTTGCCTCTCCTTGTGTTAGTGTCACACCGAGCACCCTTGCTTACACTTTTCCGCTCACTTTTTGGTTGCACTAACCCCATTCATCTCGTGTGTGAGTTCCACATCTTTTCCGTGTTTCTAGTGATCATCACTTTGACATTTGATTTTTGGATTTCACCCACTCTTAACAACAAACTTGATTTCGGATTTCGTCTTTTGGCTTTCCACCATACTCACCTACCACCATATTTGCTAGCTTTTGCGTGTTCCTTTGTGTGTGTAACCCAATACAAATTGATTTTTCTCTTGGTTTAGTTAGTTGACCCAATTTGATCACTCCAAGGTGAGACTTGAAGGTTGTTTCTTCCACTAACATCCACCACATAGCTCTTGTCGTGCTAACATGGATAGCGAAGAAGAAGATACGGAGGACTACACGGAGGACTTCGAGGAGGATACCTCTTCAAGCACCGCGGATGTGGAGGAACATGTGGAGCTCGACACCGACTATGGCTCCGCGAGCATCACCAACATGACCGACATCGAAGAGCTCTACATCGACTATGGCTCCGCGAGCATCGCCAACATGGACGACATGGTGGAGCACCACCTTGAGGACGACATCGACGAGCTCTACATCGACAATGGCTCATCAAGCATGGACGACATGGTGGAGCAACGCCACGCCTACGACATCGACACTATGGCGGAGCCTCACCTCGACTCCACCTTGAACAACGCCGATGCTCCCACATACCCCTACTTGGCCAATGGAGCTACATATGAAGATCGAGGACCTCCACGATGGCACCATCATATGGATCATCAAGAGCGTCCCCAACATGATCGTCTTCGACATTCGTCTTCGAGCTCCACAAGGCGCCATCATGAGAGTGCTTATGCACAAGATCATCGACATCAAGGACATCATATGGAGCATCAAGAGTGTCCCCAACATGATCGTCATCGACACGCTTCTCCAAGTTCCACAAGGCACAACAAGCAACATGCCAAGTCGCATGAGCCATCATCTAGGCATGGCAAGGACCGTCATCGACTCACACCATCTCATGATAGTCGTCGACCACCACCATCTCATGGTCTACATCGACATCCGTCCACACATGATCTTCGACGACACCACTCAAGCCATGGTGATGAAGCACGACGACGAGAGCCTCGACATGAAGGCGACACACACCATCATAGGGTGTATACCACTCCAAGCGTGGAGAGGGCACATCAAGAGGACTTTACTCATAAGGCGACTCCTACATCTTGTGCCACCACCACAATGGCCCCTACCTCGTCACATGCCTATGGACTCCGATGCTACAAGTGCAAGCAACAAGGCCACCCTCCACGGGAATGTCCCAATCTCCTATGTGAGGTGTGCAAGGCCAAGGGTCACGTGGCATGGCAATGCACAACGCCAAGCGCCAAGAAGCTCTACTTCGACGAGCTAAATGCACAAGTCTCCAAGATGCCTATCGCGCCCACACTTCAAGATGAAGATCAACAAGTTCAACTCAAGGATGATGTGGATCCGAGCCTAGCTCTCTACTACACCACGACGCCACCACTTGAGGATGACTTGGGAGGCGATGGAGTTGAGCATGGTGAGCATGGGATTATCCCTTCACCGATGGAGGCGCATGGAGTTGAGATGGTTGAGCATGGGAATCTCCCTTCAACCAAGGAGGCGCATGGAGAGGAGAAAGTCGAGCCTACTCCCCTATGCTTGCTTGATGAGTTGGTACCAATCCCATGTGAGCATGAGAGCCACTTAGCCCACTTGAGTGAGAGTGATAGTGAGTTGAGCGACTCCCACCCCATATGTGAGTCTGCGTGCTTCCATTTGGAGGAGATGAGTGAAACACCGAGTGAGTTGCGAGAGGTAGTTGATAGGTCCATGGAGGCCATCGCATTTGCTAACACCCTAACCTCTCCCTCTTTTGTGTTTCCTCATGTTTCACTAGGTTCCATGGATGTTGAAGCGACAAGGATGGAGAAGAACATGTACATGGTGCAAGAAGATCACATCACACCATGCTTCGATGATGATGACGATGTCAACCATATGGAGCATACAACTACCACAATACCTACATCAAATGAGTCGGACTACCAAGGTAAAACCAAAGGTATTGATGAGACCATGATTCCCCTTGTGGACATGAAACATGATGACTTGTTCCCATTTGCTTGCGATATGAGGACGACTTGCTCTTTTACATGTCTTGTTGAAAATGATGACATTAACTTCCGCATGCTTTGCCCTACATGTTTGCAATACTCCACAATCCTTGCATCCAAGATGGTCACAAATTTCTCATTCTTATGCTTGCTATGCAAAAATGCTTATTTCATTGTCCATGAGATGGCCCCCATAGCCTTCTCAATTTTTGATGATCATGAATTACCACATGCCACACATGCACCATCATGCCATATGCACTATCGCCATGCATTCCATACTATCTTGATCGACACTAATGGTGATGTGCACAAGACATGGACCATCATGATGGATGATGTGTTCATCTACCATGCACACACGCTCTTTGTTTTGTTTATTCCATGTGTAGGTACACGGACGACCACTTCCACCGCTACGGAGCATGAGCTCACGAAACGCGCAATTGAGAGCTACCCCATCAAGGACCTAACCCACGGGAATCACACCAAAGGGTATGTTCCCACAAGCCTTCGCCCTCATGTGTTTCCGACTTGGTTTGTCGAGCTTCCGGTTTGGTCCAATTCCTCGTCACCCCTTTTGCTTCTTATGCAACATATCTTGAAACATCTTATTGGCACAATGGTTGTTGTATGTATTGATGATATCATCATACACTCCGAGAACCTCAAGGATCATGTCATACATGTGAGAGACACCTTATGCACCTTGTGCCACATGTCACACCAAAAGTTGCTCTACATTGGATTTCTCATTTCATCTTTAGCATTTGCAATGGATTCTTTGACACTTGAGGAAACCCATAATCGGCTCACGCCAACCATACTTTCCCAAGCTAGAGGTCTCCATAGCTTTGCCATTGCACATAACAATTTTGCCCCAAATTTTGCCGCCGATACTTGCCTTTTGATTGTTCCATTTGTGTGGGACAATGCTACACACAACATTTTTGACACCTTCCAAAGCAAACTTTTACATGCACAAATTTTTGCCCTACCACATTTTGGATACGTCGACACTATTTTGATTTCCATTTTTGCCAAATGCCTCTTGGAGAAACGACTTGATGCTTCGTATTTGATTGAGAGCCTCTTGTTCGCCGGTCACCCAATTGGCATCCACAAGCTTTCCTTTCGCAAGTTGTTTTTCCCCACGCTCTTCTTCGACCGAGACTTTGTCCCTCCACCACTACATGGGAGACCCACTATGGACTACAACAAGGACGCCCGCACCACGACGAGCATCCATAAGGATACAAGGGCAACTATACAAGTCCTTCCCCAAGCTACAAGCATCAACGTCTACATCATCGTTGAGGAGGAGCAAGAGTCGAGGACGACTCTTCCCCAAGGGGGGAGATGATGCGGGGTGGCCTTCGGACACCTCCACCTCAAGACCGTCAAGTGCAGCCCCGCCTATCGTCGATGCTACACCATGGCCAAGGAGTCCCCCAAGTGGACCGACAACCCTAACCCACGCTACACGTGACAAGGTGAACTCCTTCCTCTCGATACTCGACCTCAACGCCCACTTGAATGGAATGCTACCTCATGCCAATTATGTGTCATTAGGTGCAAGTCTCATCAAGGACATGAGGAGGAGGAGGACACACCATTGTACAAGGGAGAAGAAGAAGAAAGAAGAAGAAGAAAGAAGAGAGAAGAAGAAAGAAGAAGAAGGAAGAGCAAAGAAGAGAAGAGGGAAAGGGGGGGCCGGAGCCTCCACCAAGGAGAGGCCGGAGCCTCCAGGCCCCCCATGGCCGGTACCTCCTCCTGGAGATGGCCACGCGGGAAAGGAGGGCAGGACCGGTACTACCGGCCCCTCCTGGCCGGTACTACCGGCCGGCCCTGGTGCTCCCTGGGCGGCCACGTCGACGCCGCGGGAAGAGGAGGCCAGGCCGGTACCTCCGGCCATGGTACCGGCCGAGGTACCGCCCATGCGCCCAGCCTCACAGTATACTCAGCCCCCATTTGAGGCATCTTTCCGGTACCATGGCCGGAGCCTCCGCCCGAGGTACCGCCCGCGCGCGAAGTGACCCAAATCTGAACCGTTGCTTTGCCATCCAACGGCTGTAACTTAAGTAACCTTTGCCCAAACTACCCTTGACTCAGATCTGAGCTATATGTATCTCCCGTATCCACATTTGTTAGGGTTAGACATGATTTAGCTTAGACATGATTTGAGCTTTGTCTCCCTAGAACTCTTGTTCTTTGTATCCAAGGCACTCTAGTGGAATCTTACTCTCTCCATGGATGATTCAAGGGCAACACCTCTCTCATCCAAGTTCTAGGGTAGATCTCCTCCTCCAATCTCTCTCTTCTTGGATTCAACCTAAGGGTCTCTCCAAGGATTGATTTTATTGGCTTGGACTAACCAACCAAGGGAGTATAATTGGTTTGTATTGGGTTGTGGTGTGTGTGTGTTCTTCGAGTTCATCGCGTTCTTCGTTTCCCCTCTTTTCCCCTTTCGATTTCGGGTCGAATTCGCAAGATTGGGCCACAATCTAGGTCTTAGACCACATCAGAAAATAGCTCTTCAATAGGCCCAAGAAGCTTTAACATTAAGAGAAACTGCGGTTGCCGAAGCTGCCCAGGCCGCTTCTCGAGAAGATTACATGCTTGACTTAATGACCGACGCAAGTTTGGATATGGCAGGTATGCTTCCCGCGTTTTAGTCTTCTTGTGCATGCATTCTCTTGCTTTCCGTTCCTCATTGTGTTTTTTTCCCTTAACAGGTTCCTTTCTAGATGCTGCTGCTGAAAATCAATGGGTTGATGTGACATCAGCTCTTCTCATTAAACTTGCTATAAAAAATGATTCCAGTTTTTGGTCTTCCCCAGATCGAACCCGATGAATTGCCAGATTTCAAGACCGCGCGGGTCAGGTTCGGGAATATCTTGAATTGCACCAAGACTTTGGCCATGGTTTATAATGCTATGTTTCCTCAAAATATTCATCCCAAAACACTTCCTGAATTGATGAATAAATTCGGAAGCCCTCATCAAGTCCATGGGTTTGTGAAAGCCCAATTAATGGCCGGTGCCAGATTTGCCATGATCATGCTGCAGATCTGCCATCCGAAGATGGAGATGACCAGTGTTTTTGAAACTTGTCATGCTAAGTTGAGGAAGCGAAGGAAGAATGTCGACAAAATCAATGACAGGGTTACACCAGTAGCCGAGGGAATGATTGATGATCTCATTCGGATGGATGCTGACTTCGTGGACGGCCATTATGCTGATTTTATGGGTGCATCTGCAGAAGGCGAAAGAATAACCATAGACAACATTATGGGGATAGAGTGAAAACTTATCTCTGCTGTCGCGCATTTTCCTGAGAGGAAATCTTGTATATTGCGAAGACTCTGTATATTCAAAGCTATTCGTTTATTTTCCATTTCTTTTAGCCCCCGAAAGTTTTCGGTGTCTTTTGTGTTTATATTTATTGCTTTGCGAGGTGTTTAAACCAAGGGAAATATCTTGAGAGTTTGTATATTGTAAGAATTTCTGTATGTATAGAACTTTCCGGGTCATGAGCCCCCGAGCCTGTCGAAGAAAAAGATGTATATCACCAATATCTTTACTATATTGCAGCATTGCGAGTCCGCCTCTTTAAAAACCTTTCAGCCCCACTCGGTGCGTTGAAAGGAAAAGAGTGCGTCTGGAAACTCGCGGGCGTTTCAGTACAATGTATGTTTACATGTAGGACTATATTTTTGACTTATGCGTAAAAACGCCTAAGCTGCGCCACGTTCCAAGGGTTTGGTTCTGCGATCCCTGTCTTCTTGTCCTTTATTCTGTACGCTCCTCCCGCGATTACTTCGGTGACGATGTATGGGCCAATCCAGGGTGACTTGAATTTTTCATGGCTGTCTTGTGTGAGCCGAAGAACTAGGTCACCAACTTGAAAAGATGTTGGTCGCAAACGTCGACTATGGTAGTTCTTCAAGTCCTGCTGATATTTGGTTACTCTTGACAACACCTCATCTCTAGCTTCGTCGAGAGCATCGACATCGTCCTCCAATGCCTGTCTCGAGGTTTCTTCGTAGAACTCCGCCACTCTTGGAGAATTGTGTTCTATTTCTATCGGGAGCATTGCCTCAACTCCATGAACCAGGAAAAACGGAGTCTCTTGTGTTGCTGTATTGGGAGTTATCCGTATACTCCATAGTACACTGGGTAACTCTTCTGGCCATGAGTATCGAGCTTTTTCTAGAGATGTTAGCAACCGTTTTTTGATACCATTGCAGATGATACCGTTTGCTTTTTCGACTTGGCCATTGGTTTGCGGGTGTGCCACTAATGCGAAGTGTAGTTTGATCCCTACCTCCGCACAATATGCCTTAAACTCCTTGGAGGTGAAGTTGCTGCCGTTGTCTGTGACGATGCTGTGAGGAACACCAAATCGAAAAACTATGCCTTTGATGAAGCTTACCACCGAAGCTGCGTCTGCCAATGTTACTGGTACTGCTTCAATCCGTTTGGTGAACTTATCGACAGCTACGAGCATATACACGTATCCTCTTGGCCAAGATTTATGCAACTTCCCTACCATGTCGAGTCCCCATTGTGCGAAAGGCCATGACAAAGGTATTGGCATCAGCTCTGCTGCCGGAGAATGAGGTTTTGCCACAAACCTTTGGCACGCATCACAGGTTCGCACAATATCTTTCGTGTCTTCTATTGCAGTCAACCAATAAAAACCTGCACTGAAAACCTTGGCTGCTATTGCTCGGCTGCTCGCGTGATGGCCACCT
The DNA here is from genome assembly GCF_022539505.1 of Lolium rigidum. Taxonomy (NCBI): domain Eukaryota; kingdom Viridiplantae; phylum Streptophyta; class Magnoliopsida; order Poales; family Poaceae; genus Lolium; species Lolium rigidum. The sequence goes on along the minus strand of NC_061510.1, from coordinate 196,641,088 downwards.
ACTCCTTTGTGTACGTCCTTCAGTATTACTCTTCCTTCTTCGGGTGTTACGCACCTTTGCAAAACTCCTGAGATGCTGCGTTTGTACAACTCTCCCTTGACCACAGTGAACGCTTTGGATCGTCGAATAACTCGCTTCGCTTCTACTGGATCTTTGGGTACTTCTTTTCTTAGGATATATGCTATGTAAACCTTCATCCAAGGAACTTGCACTACCATCACCTCATGTGGTTCCTCCTCATCTCCCGATATATTTGCATCTAATTGTACTGGAGCCCCCGAGTGTTTCTCGAGCTTCTCTTTTTCCTTTGGCCGTTTTTTCGCCTTTGTTGATCTTTGATACGTCTCCGACGTATCGATAATTTCTTATGTTCTATGCCATATTATTGATGATACCTACATGTTTTATGCACACTTTATGTCATATTCGTGCATTTTCTGGAACTAACCTATTAACAAGATGCCGAAGTGCCGTCCTCGTTTTCTCGCTGTTTTTGGTTTCGTAAATCCTAGTAACGAAATATTCTCGGAATCGGACGAAATCAAGACCTGTGTTCCTATTTTCACCGGAAGCATCCGTAACACCCGAGAGCCGCTGTAGGGGCCCTGTGGGCCCCGGATGATAGGGTGGCGCGGCTCGGGCCCCGGCCGCGCCAGCCCTATGGTGCCGCCGCCTCTTCGACCCTCCCGATGCTGCCCTTCCGCCTATTTAAAGCCTCCGTCGAGAAAACCCCGATGCGAAAAACCACGATACGGAAAACCTTACCGAGACGCCGCCGCCGCCGATCCCATCTCGGGGATTCCGGAGATCTCCTCCGCACCTCGCCGGAGAGGGGATTCATCTCCCGGAGGACTCTACACCGCCATGGTCGCCTCCCGGAGTGATGAGTGAGTAGTTCACCCCCGGACTATGGGTCCATAGCAGTAGCTAGATGGTTGTCTTCTCCTCATTGTGCTTCATTGTCGGATCTTGTGAGCTGCCTAACATGATCAAGATCATCTATCTCGTAATTCTATATGTTGTGTTTGTCGGGATCCGATGGATAGAGAATACCATGTCATGTTAATTATCAAGTTATTACATATGTGTTGTTTATGATCTTGCATGCTCTCCGTTACTAGTAGAGGCTCTGGCCAAGTTTTTGCTTTTAACTCCAAGAGGGAGTATTTATGCTCGATAGTGGGTTCATGCCCGCATTGACACCTGGGACGATGGACGTAAAGTTCTAAGGTTGTGTTGTGCTTGTTGCCACTAGGGATAAAACATTGGTGCTATGTCCGAGGATGTAGTTGTTGATTACATTACGCACCATACTTAATGCAATTGTCCGTTGTTAGCAACTTAATACCTGGAGGGGTTCGGATGATAACCTGAAGGTGGACTTTTTAGGCATAGATGCAGTTGGGTGGCGGTCTATGTACTTTGTCGTAATGCCCAATTAAATCTCACTATACTTATCATGTCATGTATGTGCATTGTTATGCCCTCTCTATTTGTCAATTGCCCGACTGTAATTTGTTCACCCAACATGCTTTATCTTATGGGAGAGACACCTCTAGTGAACTGTGGACCCCGGTCCATTCTTTAATACTGAAATACAAATCTGCTGCAATACTTGTTTTACTATTTTCTCTGCAAACAATCATCTTCCACACAATACGGTTAATCCTTTGTTACATGCAAGTCGGTGAGATTGAACCTCACTCGTTTCGTTGGGGCAAAGTACTTTGGTTGTGTTGTGCAGGTTCCACGTTGGCGCCGGAATCCCTGGTGTTGCGCCGCACTACATCCCGCCGCCATCAACCTTCAACGTGCTTCTTGGCTCCTCCCGGTTCGATAAACCTTGGTTTCTTTCCGAGGGAAAACTTGCTGCTGTGCGCATCATACCTTCCTCTTGGGGTTGCCCAACGAACGTGTGAAATACACGCCATCAAGCTCTTTTTCTGGCGCCGTTGCCGGGGAGATCAAGACACCGCAAGGGGAGTCTCCACTTCTCAATCTCTTTACTTTGTTTTGTCTTGCTTTATTTTATCTACTACTTTGTTTGCTACATTATATCAAAACACAAAAAAATTAGTTGCTAGCTTTACCTTATTTACTATCTTGTTTGCTATATCAAAAACACAAAAAAAAATTAGTTTACTTGCATTTACTTTATCTAGTTTGCTTTATTTATTACCGCTAAAATGAGTAATCCCGAAGTTGAAGTTCGTTCATTTAAGCAACAAGGGGGAGAATGTTTAAAAGATGCTTGGTATAGAATTAGTGATGCCCATAATAGGTGCACTAAGAAACACTCTACTACTATCCTACTCAGGAATTTTTATGTTGGTATCTCTAGCTGGAATAGATATGTTCTTGATTGTCTCGCGGGAGGTAACTTCCTAGGTGCTCCCGCTTTAGAGGCTAGTTGCATTATTGAGAGTTTATTTGGAACACCACCTGTTAGTGAAATTAAAACTGAAACCTCCCTTGAGGATGTTATGAAAAAATTGGAAACCATAGAGAAAAATTTTAGTGTTGAAACTAAGTTGGAGATGTTACTTGTTAAAACTGATAAACTTGATAAATCCTTAGGAGGAATTGATGAAAGAATTAGTGTCCTAGGAACTTGTGTTGACCATGATAATAAAATTAATAGGATTGGCGAACTTGAAAAAGCTATGGGAACTTTGGGTTCAACCTTTTCATCTTTACAGTTTAGAGAGAAAGCTTATGTGGGAAAGGAGCAAAAATTTATGTATGCCTCTAAAGTGCCTAAACCAAAGAAATATTATTATAGGCCTAAAATTTACAAAGCTCCTAGTGCCACTACAAATGGGGGAGCTTATGATATCAATGCTCCATCTCGCGATAACACTTGAGATACACTTTCTGCGCCTAGCTGAAAGGCGTTAAAGAAAAGCGCTTATGGGAGACAACCCATGTTTTTACTCCAGTATTTTTGTTTTACATTTGTGTCTTGGAAGCTGTTTACTACTGTAGCAACCTCTCCTTATCTTAGTTTTATGTTTTGTTGTGCCAAGTAAAGTCTTTGATAGAAAAGTAAGTACTAGATTTGGATTACTGCGCAGTTCCAGATTTCTTTGCTGTCACAAATCTGGGTCTATCTCCCTGTAGGTAGCTCAGAAAATTAAGCCAATTTACGAGCATGATCCTCAGATATGTACGCAACTTTAATTCAATTTGAGCATTTTCATTTGAGCAAGTCTGGTGGCCTAATAAAATCCATCTTTACGGACTGTTCTGTTTTGACAGATTCTGCCTTTTATTTCGCATTGCCTCTTTTGCTATGTTGGATGAATTTATTTGATCCATTAATGTCCAGTAGCTTTATGCAATGTCCAGAAGTGTTAAGAATGATTGTGTCACCTCTGAACATGTTAATTTTTATTGTCCACTAACCCTCTAATGAGTTTGTTTCGAGTTTGGTGTGGAGGAAGTTTTCAAGGGTCAAGAGAGGAGGATGATATACTATGATCAAGAAGAGTGAAAGCTCTAAGCTTGGGGATGCCCCGGTGGTTCACCCCTGCATATTTCAAGAAGACTCAAGCATCTAAGCTTGGGGATGCCCAAGGCATCCCCTTCTTCATCGACAACATTATCAGGTTCCTCCCCTGAAACTATATTTTTATTCCGTCACATCTTATGTACTTTGCTTGGAGCATCGGTGTGCTTTTGTTTTTGTTTTTGTTTGAATAAATGCTTGTGTGGGAGAGAGACACGCTCCGCTGGTTCATATGAACACATGTGTTCTTAGCTTTTAATTTTCATGGCGAAGTTTCTTCTTCGTTAATTTGTTATATGGTTGGGATTGGAAAATGATACATGTAGTAAATTGCTATAATGTCTTGGATAATGTGATACTTGGCAATTGTTGTGCTCATGTTTAAGCTCTTGCATCATATACTTTGCACCTATTAATGAAGAAACACTTAGAGCTTGCTAATTTGGTTTGCATATTTGGTTTCTCTAGAGTCTAGATAACATCTAGTATTGAGTTTTGAACAACAAGGAAGACGGTATGGAGTCTTATAATGTTTACCATATGTCTTTTATGTGAGTTTTGCTGTACCGTTCATCCTTGTGTTTGTTTCAAATAACCTTGCTAGCCTAAACCTTGTATCGAGAGGGAATACTTCTCATGCATCCAAAATCCTTGAGCCAACCACTATGCCATTTGTGTCCACCATACCTACCTACTACATGGTATTTCTCCGCCATTCCAAAGTAAATTGCTTGAGTGCTACCTTTAAAATTCCATCATTCACCTTTGCAATATATAGCTCATGGGACAAATAGCTTAAAAACTATTGTGGTATTGAATATGTACTTATGCACTTTATCTCTTATTAAGTTGCTTGTTGTGCGATAACCATGCTTCGGGGACGCCATCAACTATTATTTGTTGAATATCATGTGAGTTGCTATGCATGTCCGTCTTGTCCGAAGTAAGAGAGATCTACCACCTTTATGGTTGGAGCATGCATATTGTTAGAGAAGAACATTGGGCCGCTAACTCGAAGCCATGATTCATGGTGGAAGTTTCAGTTTTGGACACATATCCTCAATCTCATATGAGAATAATAATTGTTGCCACATGCTTATGCATTAAAGAGGAGTCCATTATCTGTTGTCCATGTTGTCCCGGTATGGATGTCTAAGTTGAGAATAATCAAAAGCGAGAAATCCAAAATGCGAGCTTTCTCCTTAGACCTTTGTACAGGCGGCATGGAGGTACCCCATTGTGACACTTGGTTAAAACATGTGCATTGCAAAGATCCGGTAGTCCAAGCTAATTAGGACAAGGTGCGGGCACTATTAGTATACTATGCATGAGACTTGCAACTTGTAAGATATAATTTACATAACTCATATGCTTTATTACTACCGTTGACAAAATTGTTTCATGTTTTCAAAATAAAAGCTCTAGCACAAATATAGCAATCGATGCTTTCCTCTTTGAAGGACCATTCTTTTACTTTTATGTTGAGTCAGCTTCACCTATCTCTCTCCACCTCAAGAAGAAAACACTTGTGTGAACTCGTGCATTGATTCCTACATACTTGCATATTGCACTTGTTATATTACTCTATGTTGACAATTATCCATGAGATATACATGTTACAAGTTGAAAGCAACCGCTGAAACTTAATCTTCCTTTGAGTTGCTTCAATACCTTTACTTTGATTTATTGCTTTATGAGTTAACTCTTATGCAAGACTTATTAATACTTGTCTTGAAGTACTATTCATGAAAAGTCTTTGCTTTATGATTCACTTGTTTACTCATGTCATTACCATTGTTTTGATCACTGCATTCATTACATATGTTTACAAATAGTATGATCAAGGTTATGATGGCATGTCACTTCAGAAATTATCTTTGTTATCGTTTTACCTGCTCGGGACGAGCAGAACTAAGCTTGGGGATGCTTGATACGTCTCCGACGTATCGATAATTTCTTATGTTCTATGCCATATTATTGATGATACCTACATGTTTTATGCACACTTTATGTCATATTCGTGCATTTTCTGGAACTAACCTATTAACAAGATGCCGAAGTGCCGGTTCTCGTTTTCGTTGTTTTTGGTTTCGGAAATCCTAGTAACGAAATATTCTCGAATCGGACGAAATCAAGACCCAGGTTCCTATTTTCACCGGAAGCATCCGGAACACCCGAGAGCCGCCGAGGGGGGCCCTGTGGGCCCAGCATGATAGGGTGGCGCGGCCTGGGCCCTGGCCGCGCCAGCCTATGGTGCCGCCGCCTCTTCGACCCTCTGATGCTGCCCTTTCGCCTATTTAAAGCCTCCGTCGAGAAAACCCTGATGCGAAAAACCACGATACGGAAAACCTTACTGAGACGCCGCCGCCGCCGATCCCATCTTGGGGGATTCTGGAGATCTCCTCCGGCACCCTGCCGGAGAGGGGATTCATCTCCCGGAGGACTCTACACCGCCATGGTCGCCTCCGGAGTGATGAGTGAGTAGTTCACCCCTGGACTATGGGTCCATAGCAGTAGCTAGATGGTTGTCTTCTCCTCATTGTGCTTCATTGTCGGATCTTGTGAGCTGCCTAACATGATCAAGATCATCTATCCGTAATTCTATATGTTGTGTTTGTCGGGATCCGATGGATAGAGAATACCATGTCATGTTAATTATCAAGTTATTACATATGTGTTGTTTATGATCTTGCATGCTCTCCGTTACTAGTAGAGGCTCGGCCAAGTTTTTGCTTTTAACTCCAAGAGGGAGTATTTATGCTCGATAGTGGGTTCATGCCTCGCATTGACACTCGGGACAGGTGACGTAAAGTTCTAAGGTTGTGTTGTGCTGTTGCCACTAGGGATAAAACATTGGCGCTATGTCCGAGGATGTAGTTGTTGATTACATTACGCACCATACTTAATGCAATTGTCCGTTGTTAGCAACTTAATACCGGAGGGGTTCGGATGATAACCTGAAGGTGGACTTTTTAGGCATAGATGCAGATGGATGGCGGTCTATGTACTTTGTCGTAATGCCCAATTAAATCTCACTATACTTATCATGTCATGTATGTGCATTGTTATGCCCTCTCTATTTGTCAATTGCCCGACTGTAATTTGTTCACCCAACATGCTTTATCTTATGGGAGAGACACCTCTAGTGAACTCGTGGACCCCGGTCCATTCTTTAATACTCGAAATACAAATCTGCTCGCAATACTTGTTTTACTATTTTCTCCGCAAACAATCATCTTCCACACAATACGGTTAATCCTTTGTTACGGCAAGCCGGTGCGATTGACAACCTCACCGTTTCGTTGGGGCAAAGTACTTTGGTTGTTTTGTGCAGGTTTCACGTTGGCGCCGGAATCCCCGGTGTTGCGCCGCACTACATCCCGCCGCCATCAACCTTCAACGTGCTTCTTGGCTCCTCCTGGTTCGATAAACCTTGGTTTCTTTCTGAGGGAAAACTTGCTGCTGTGCGCATCATACCTTCCTCTTGGGGTTGCCCAACGAACGTGTGAAATACACGCCATCAATCTTTCATTTATCTCTTCCCAAAATACGGCAGGTGGTATTGCTAAGCACTGTGACCCGATGTTCGCTAAAACATCGGCTTCATCGTTGTTGAGCCTGCTGATATGATTCACTTCGCACCCATCAAAGAGTTTTTCGAGCTCGTTGTATACCTCCTTGTATGCTATCATGGTGTCATTAACTGCGTTGCATTGGTTCATCACCCGTTGAGCCACCAGTTGGGAATCGCCGAATTTTTTAATCGGGTTGCGCCACAAGCTTTCGCCATCTTCATTCCGTGGATGAGTGCTTCATACTCTACCTCATTATTTGACGCGTTAGGAAACATCATCCGCAGCACATATTTCGTCTTATCTCCATGAGGTGACACTAATATCACGCCTGCTCCAGCTCCTTCTAGCCTTTTGGACCCGTCGAAGTTCATGGTTCAAGTTCTCGATAAATCCGGGGGTCCCGTGTTTTGCAGCTCCATCCGCTCTGCGACAAAGTCTGGTAAGATTTGCGACTTTATTGCCTTTTTTTCATACATGATGTCCCGAGGGGAAAGTTCTATTCCCCAAAGGGAGACACGACCCATAGCCTCTGGGTTATTTAATATATTTGATAAAGGCGCCTCGTTGACCACTATTATCGGGTGCACCGAAAAATAGTGTCGCAACTTTCTTGCAGTTATAAACACTCCATATGCCAACTTCAGATATTGCGGGTACCGCTGTTTTGAAGGCGATATAACTTCATTGATGAAATATACCGGCCTCTGAACTCCATGAAGTTTCCCTTCTTCTTCTCTTTCGACCACAAGTACCGTGCTGACCACCTGAGGTGTAGCTGCAATATACAACAAAAGAGGTTCCTTCTCCTTAGGCGCCACCAATATTGGAGGTGTCAAGTTTGTGCGCTTAAGGTCCTCAAAGGCTCTGTCTGCTTCTTCGTTCCACTCGAACTTTTCTCCTTGCTTGATCAAGGCGTAAAATGGCAATGCCTTTTCTCCCAGCCTGGCGATGAATCTGCTTAAAGCCGCGACTCTCCCAGTTAGATGTTGTATCTCCTTTAGCTTGGTTGGCTTCCGCATTGTTACAATGGCTTGAATTTTCTCTCGGGTTTGCCTCGATTCCTCTTGCTGACACCGTAAACCCGAGAAGTTCTCCTGCAGGGACGCCGAAAGAACATTTCGTCGGATTCAGCTTGAGGCGGAATCTATCGAGATTGTCGAAAGTTTCCTTGGGGTCTTCGATCAAGGTTGATCCTTGCTTTGTTGTTATGACGACATCGTCGATGTACACTTGAATGTTCTTGCCAATCTGTGTGGCGAGACACTTCTGCATCATCCGCTGGTATGTTGCTCCCGCGTTTTTTAACCCGAAAGGCATTGTTCTGTAGCAGAACATGCCATAGGGTGTTATAAAAGCTGTTTTGACTTCATCTTCTTCTTTTAGTCGGATCTGGTTGTAACTAGAATATGCGTCCAGGAAGGAAAGACGTTCACATCCTGCCGTGGAGTCGATAATTTGATCGATCCTCGGGAGGGGAAAGTGATCCTTTGGACAATGTTTATTGAGACACGTGAAGTTGACGCACATGCGAAGGACCTCTGTGTTTTTCTTTGGAACCAGCACTGGGTTAGCTACCCACGTGGCCTCTATGTGTAACTCCTTGATAAATCCTGCTTCTCTGAGTCGATTAATTTCTGACAGCATAGCTTTGCGGTTTGGTTCCAAAAAATGCCGCAGAGGTTGTTTAACTGGTCTCGCAAGTGGATCCAAATTAAGAGGGTGCTCGGCAAGTTCCCTGGGTACTCCTGGCATGTCAGCTGGACACCATGCAAAGATTTCCCAGCACTCACGGAGGAACTTGACGAGCGCGCTTTCCTATGCGAGGTCCATGTTTGTTGCGATAGCTGTCGTTTTCTTGGGATATGTCGGGTGAATCTGCACTTTCTTCGAGTTTTTGGTGGTATCAAAGGTTGGTTCCTTTAGTGGCCTCCCACCATCTGGCAAGTACGTCATAATCAGTTGTTAGCCTTGACGCCATATATTCCGCTTGCATCCCGAAAGTTTCCGACGACCGATGAAAGTCCTTGTCGCACTTATCCGCTAGCGTGAAACCGCCTTTTACCGTGATTGGGCCGTTAGGTCCAGGGAGCCTCCACAACAAGTATGTATAATGTGGTGCCGCCATAAATCTGGCATGCGCGGGTCGTCCTAGCAGAGCATGATACCGTGACGGGAAATCCACAACTTCGAATTCCAGCTTCTCTCTTCGTAGTTTTCTCGGGTTCCAAACCGAACGTCGAGATTGATTTTTCCTAGTGGATAACTTGGCTTATACGGTGTAATACCATGGAAACGCGTATCGGCTTGGGGTCAAATTCGCCAAGGATATATTCATTTTCCTCAATGTATCTGCGTACATGAGGTTTAAACTGTTGCCTCCATCTATAAACACCCGGGAAACGTCAAATCCTGCAATCACCACCGGCAGAATCAAGGCTGACTGTCCTGGCCTAGGGACTTGTTGCGGGTGGTCCGCTATGGTGAAGCCTATGTCCTGCCCCGACAAATTCAGGTACTCAATTGTTGGTGGAGGCATCTTTTCTGCCATAAAAATTTGTCGCGAAATTACTTTCTGAGCTCTATTGGATGGTCTGCCCTTCTGAATCATCGAGACCTCCCCATTGGTGTGGATATAAGGGCCATTCATTGGAGTTGCCGCCAATTGTAACTGGTGTCGATTTTCGTCCGTGATTGCGGGTGGTGGTGGTAGATGTATCTCACTCCTTGGTCCCCGGGGGTTTATGTTTGCTTGCTCGTGCATTGGCATGCCCTGCGTACCTATTCAATGCCAGGAAAGTTCAGCAATCCTTCGCAAATGCCCCGACTTCCTTTTTCCATTGTTGTCGAGAAAAAAGTGCATTTGGCATGGTCCGTTCATCATATCTTCGGGAGATATATACGGCCTTTGGAACCTTGGACCATTATTTTACCTGCTTGGGCGGGGACTGTCCCTGTAATCGCTACGCCGTTCACGACTTTTTTGATAATCTTCTCGATTATTACCTCCACTAGTTCCTCGGAAGCCAGCCGATATTTGGCTGGGACCGTCGTAATCTGCGAACTGGCGAGAAAAACGTCGTCTATTTTGAATATTTGGTTACGATCTTCCTCAGGTGACCTATGCCGTTTGTTGTGAACAGCATATTCTCCATCTGCCCAGCGATTTGCTATTTCCATGAGCGCCGCTATTGTTTTTGGATTAGTCCTTCCCAAATCCTCGACTAAATCCTTCCTTCGGATCCCAGCGACAAACGCATCTATCGCTCGTTCGTCAGATATGTTTTCTGCCGAATTTTTGATGATGTTCCACCTCTGAATGTACGTCCTCATCGACTCATCATACTTCTTTCGACAGGCTCTCAATTGCTCTATTGACGCAGGTTTCTTTCATGTGGATAAGAAGTTTTTCACGAACATGTCTTCAAAAGTCTCCCAACTGTCGATAGACCTAGGTGGTAACTTTTTTATCCATGATCGAGCTGCCCCACTTAAGTGTACTTGGATGCTCTGCATAGCAGTTGCTTTGGTTCCACCCGTCAGCTTTACTGTCTCCAGGTAATCCACTAGCCAGTCCTTAGGATCTTGCAACCCGTCAAACTTCTTATAGTTGTTAGGCAATTTGAATCCAGACGGGACCCGCATTTTACGAACTCGTCGTGTAAAACAAGGGAGCCCACACATATCCTCCTCATCTACCTCAGGTGTGATGGGATTCGTAGCATAGAAAAAAAAATTCCTACCGCAAGAACGAAAACACAAGCCAAGATCTAATCTAGTAGAGGGTAGCAACAAGAAGATCAAGAGACTAACCCTCGAAGATCGCAAATCTTAACGTGATTAGATCTCGTGGTGGATGTAGTCGATCACTTGTCGCTTGCAAAAGCGCGTAAAAGATCTTGACGGTGCCACAATCGGGCAGCACCTCCGTACTCGGTCACACGTTCGGTGTTGATGACGACGTCCTCCTCCCCGTTCCAGCGGGCAGCGGAAGTAGTAGATCCTCCTCGGAATCCCGGCAGCACAACGGCGTGGTGGCGGTGGTGCTGGAGAACTCCGGCAGGGCTTCGCCTATGCGCTGCGGGAGTATTATGTGGAGGAGGAGAGGCTAGGGTTTGGGGAGAGGGGGACTTGGGCGCCGGCCTCAAGGGGTGCGGCCAAGGTGGTGGCTTGAGTGGCCGGCCCCCTCCCCTTGCCCCTCTTTTTATATGTGGAAACCCCCAAGAGTTAGAGTCCAAGTCTTCGAATAAGACCCCAACTCAAAAACTTGCCATAAGGACGAAACCTACTCAAGATGGGACTCCTACTCAAGGTGGGACTCCTACTCAAGGTGGGACTCCCACCTTTCCTTGGGGAGTGGCCGGCCACCTATGGTGGAGTCCACCTGGGACTCCTCCCCCACTTGGTTGGCCGGCCTATGGTGATTTCTTCCGGACTTTTCTAGAACCTTCTAGAACCTTCCATAAATGCACCGGATCATTTTCAAACTTAGAAAATGACTTCCTATATATGAATCTTATTCTCCGGACCATTCCGGACCTCCTCGTGATGTCCTGGATCCCATCCGAGACTCCGAACAAAACTTCGAACTCCATTCCAAATTCCATATCTACTTAAACGACATCAAACCTTAAGTGTGTCACCTTACGGTTCGCGAACTATGCAGACATGGTTGAGACTTCTCTCCGACCAATAACCAATAGCGGGATCTGGAGATCCATAATGGCTCCCACATATTCAACGATGACTTAGTGATCGAATGAACCATTTACATACGACCGATTCCCTTTGTCACGCGATATTTTACTTGTCCGAGGTTTGATCATCGGTATCTCTATACCTTGTTCAACCTCGTTTCTGACAAGTACTCTTCACTCGTACCGTGGCATGTCATCTCTTATGAAACACTCATATGCTTGCAAGCTAATTAGACGACATTCCACCGAGAGGGCCTGGAGTATATCTATCCGTCATCGGGATGGACAAATCCCACTGTTGATCCATATACCTCAACTCATACTTTCCGAATACCTAATCCCACCTTTATAACCACCCATTTACGCAGTGGTGTTTGATGTAATCAAAGTACCCTTCCGGCATAAGTGATTTACATGATCTCATGGTCGAAGGACTAGGTAACTATGTATCGAAAGCTTATAGCAAATGAACTTAATGATGTGATCTTATGCTACGCTTAATTGGGTGTGTCCATTACATCATTCACATAATGACATAACCTTGTTATTAATAACATCCAATGTTCATGATCATGAAACTATGATCATCTATTAATCAACAAGCTAGTTATACAAGAGGCTTACTAGGGACTCCTTGTTGTTTACATAACACACATGTATCAATGTTTCGGTTAATACAATTATAGCATGGTATATAAACATTTATCATAAACACAAAGATATATAATAACCACTTTATTATTGCCTCTTGGGCATATCTCCAACAGTCTCCCACTTGCACTAGAGTCAATAATCTAGATTACATTGTAAGGTACCTAACACCCATGGCATTCTGGTGTTGGTCATGCTTTGCCCTAGGGAGAGCTTTAGTCAACGGATCTGCTACATTCATATCTGTGTGTACTTTGCAAATCTTTACTTCTCCATCTCCGATGTACTCGCGAATCGAATGAAAACGCAGCTTGATATGCTTCAGCTTCTTGTGTGACCTTGGTTCTTGTGCATTGGCGATGGCACCCATGTTGTGACTAGTGGGTCCAATGCACTAGGAACCACACCAAGCTCAACTATGAACCTCTTCATCCATACCGCTTCTGATGAAGCCTTCGAAGCCTCTATGCATTCCGATTCTGTTGAGGACTTCGCCACCGTGCACTGCTTGGAGCTGCACCAGCTTACTGCAGCACCATTCAATATAAACACGTACCCAGACTGAGACTTAGAGTCATCAGGATCAGTGTTCCAAATTGCATCGGTGTAACTGGTTACAACGAGCTCTTGGTAACCTCCATAACAAAGAAACATATCCTTAGTTCTTTTCAAGTACTTCGGGATATTCTTGACCGCTATCCAGTGTTCCATTCCCGGATCACTTTGATATCTGCTGGTCAAACTAACAGCATGTGCGATATCCGGTCTAGTACACAGCATGGCATACATGATAGAGCCTACTGCCGAGGCATAGGGGATCTGATTCATCCTCTCTCTTTCTTCTACGGTAGCCGGACCTTGAGTCTTACTCAATACCTTACCTGGCAACATCGGTAAGAAACCTTTCTTACTTTCATCCATTCTAAACTTCTTTAAAATCTTGTCCAGGTATGTACTCTGTGAAAGCCCTATTAGGCTACTTGATCTATCTCTATAAATCTTGATGCCTAAAATGTACGCTGCTTCACCAAGGTCCTTCATTGAAAAACACTTATTCAAATAACCTTTTACACTGCTTAATAGTTCTATATCATTCCCAATCAATAATATGTCATCTACATTTAGTATCAGGAATGCTACAGAGCTCCCACTCACTTTCTTGTAAATACATGCCTCTCCATGACACTGTATAAACCCGAAGTCCTTGATCACCTTATCCAAGCATCGGTTCCAACTCCGGGATGCTTGCTTCAGTCCATAAATGGAACGCTGAAGTTTGCATACCTTGTCAGCATTTTTAGGATCGACAAAACCTTTGGATTGTACCATATACAACTCTTCCTCAATGTCACCATTAAGGAACGCTATTTTGACATCCATCTGCCAAATCTCATAATCGAAAAATGCAGCTATTGCTAACAAAATCCCCACAGATTTTAGCTTCACTACATGTGAGAAGGTCTCATCGTAGTCACTCCTTGAATTTGCCGGAAACCCTTTGCGACAAGTCGAGCTTTATAGACAGTAACATTACCATCAGCATCTGTTTTTCTCTTGAAGAACCATTTATTCTCGACAGCCTTGCGGCTATTAGGTAAGTCTACCAAAGTCCACACTTTGTTATCATACATGGATCCCATTTCGGATTTCATGGCTTCTTGCCATTTGTTGGAATCTGGGCTCATCATTGCTTCTTCATACGTCGCAGGGTCTTCATCATTGTTGTCCACAATCATGACATTTAGACAAGGATCATACAAATCAGGAGTGGTACGTTCCCTTATCGATCTGTGAGGTTCAGTAGCTACCTCGTTCGAAGTTTCATGATCATTATCATTAGCTTCTTCTGTAATCGGTGCAGGCGGCACAGGAACATCTTCCGGTACTGCGCTACTCTGATCTACGAGAGAAGGTTCAGTAACCTCGTCGAGTTCTACTTTTCTTCCAGTCACTTCTTTAGTGAGAAACTCCTTCTCAAGAAAGGTTCCGTTCTTGGCCACAAAGATTTTGCCTTCGGATCTGTGATAGAAAGTATACCCAATAGTTTATTTAGGGTATCCTATGAAGACGCATTTCTCAGCTTTGGGTTCTAGCTTGATAGGTTGTAACTTTTTTGCATAAGCTTCACAACCCCAAACTTTAAGGAACGACAACTTAGGTTTCTTCTGAAACCACAATTCATACGGTGTCGTTTCAACGGATTTAGATGGTGCCCTATTTAAAGTGAATGCAGCTGTCTCTAATGCATAACCCCAAAATGATAACGGCAAATCAATAAGAGACATCATAGAACGAACCATATCTAAGAGAGTTCGATTACGACGTTCGGACACACCATTGCGCTGTGGTGTTCCCCCGGTGTCAACTGTGAAAGTATTCCGCGTTTCTTTAAATGCATGCCAAACTCATAACTCAGATATTCGCCTCCGCGATCAGAACGCAGAAACTTGATCTTCTTGTTACGTTGATTTTCTACTTCACTTTGGAATTCCTTAAACTTCTGGAAAGTTTCGGACTTATGTTTCATGAAATAGATATACCCATATCTACTCAGATCATCTGTGAAGGTTAGAACATAACGATAACCACCGCCCGAGGCTACACTCATTGGTCCGCACACATCGGTATGTATGATTTCCAATAAATCTGTAGCTCGCTCCATTATACCAGAGAATGGAGTCTTAGTCATTTTTCCCATTAGACATGCTTCACATCTATCAAGTGACTCAAAGTCAAGCGATTCAAGAAGTCCATTGGAATGGAGTTTCTTCATGCGTTTCACTCCAATATGACCAAGACGACAGTGCCACATATAAGTAGAATTATCATTCAATTTAATTTGTTTAGCATCAATGTTATGAACATGTGTATCACTACTATCTAGATTTAACAAGAATAAACCATTCATCTCAGCCGATGACCATAAAAGATATTATTCATAAAAATAGAACAACCATTATTCTCAGACTTGAATGAATAACCGCCTTGCATTAAACAAGATCCAGATACAATGTTCATGCTCAACGTAGGCACTAAATAACAATTATTGAGGTTTAAAACTAGGGATTTCTATTTTCGTGCCCCTGGCTCCTTAGTTGTGCTCAGTTTTCCCCAGCCCCTTAGTTTTTCCTCAGTTTTCCCCAAGACCTTGTCTGAAACCCGCAGAAGGACCTCGGACGGAAGGAATCCCGTTTAGTTGACGTTGGTTGGTGCCGGCAAGTGGGGCCGCTGTTGGTGCCCCGCAGATGGACACGTCTTCACTTATCCGGATCATCGTGGGACCCACAACTTGTCCACGTTAGTGCGCCGGACCCACAGCTTACCCAGGTGACCGTTGCAAAATGGGAGCCCGAGCCAGCCCGTGCCCGTACCATTGCTTCCCCTTTCTTTCCCCGCGCCCCATTGTTCTTCTTCTCTGCCAGCGGCAGCCCTTCTTCGGCAGGCGGGTGATGTCTAGTTTCTCTTCGACCTCCCGTTCTTCATGGCCGCAGTATGGACCCGTGCCTTTGACAACATGCCCTGACTGCCCACGCCAGGAGCCTCTGAAGAGGTCGATCTGTAAGATGGACGAGAATGGCAAACGTGGACGTGAGTTCCTTGCATGCGAGAGCTTGCCATATAGAGAGGGGGGTAAGGTTAGATCTCGCTCCAATTTCTCTGTTTTCTCTCTATTTTCTTGCTATTCCCTCGAATTTGGGATTTAGGGTTCCCGTTGTTGTTTTCAGATCCTGAAGAAATGCAGACATTTCGAGTGGATCGATGTGTACGTTCGGAGGCTTCAATTGCAGGAATCAATTGGCGCTATTGGGGAGCGCAATTTGGGAGGGGGGACTTGTCGTAGAGAAGGCGGCGAAGAGAGGAGCCGTTCCGATTATGCCTAATGCTCCCAATGTAGGACTGGAGGAAGTGAAGGGAGAACTGAAGAAAATGAACAAGCAGTTAAGGCAGCTGATCGAGTTGAAGAAGCAAGCTAATCTGATGGCTGGTTGTTTTTTCTGTTGTATAATTGCGATCGGATTCTTATCATTGCTCACCAGGCGCTAGAAGTTGTTACAAGGGATACCTTGTTACAAATTCATTATTCAGTTACATGTACTTGTAGTTGTTTTCATAGTTAGTGTGTGCATTCACCGAAATTACCAACTATATTGGAATGCTAAAAAAGTTGATAATTATACCACTTTTGGGCCGTTTCAAATTACTAAAACGCCAAAACTATATGGGATCCCCTAAAAGAAAAAGGAAAGCGAAAGATAGTTGATAATTGTTAGAGGGGTGACAGTAATGCATTCACCGAAATCCGCAAATATGTATGCCTCATGTTTATACCGAAATTATACCACTTTTGGGCCGTTTCAAATTACCGAAACTATATGCCAAAACTATATCCCCTAAAAGAAAAAGGAAAGCGAAAGATGGTTGATAATTGTTAGAGGGGTGACAATAATGCATTCACCGAAATCCGCAAATATGTATGCCTCATGTTTATACCGAAATTATACCACTTTTGGGCTGTTTCAAATTACCGAAACTATATGCCAAAACTATATCCCCTAAAAGAAAAAGGAAAGCGAAAGATGGTTGATAATTGTTAGAGCGGTGACAATAATGCATTCACCGAAATCTGCAAATATGTATGCCTCATGTTTATACCAAAATTATACCACTTTTGGGCCGTTTCAAATTACCGAAACTATATGCCAAAACTATATCCCCTAAAAGAAAAAGGAAAGCGAAAGATAGTTGATAATTGTTAGAGGGGTGACAATAATGCATCCACCGACAGAGAGAGAGAGGGGTGGCCACGAAGAGAGAGAGAGGGGTGGCCACGAAGAGACGGGGAGGGGTATACCGCCTGCTAGATCGCTTGATCAACGGTTCGTGGAGTCGATCCGTGTGACAACGGCTCAACCAATCGAGGATAAGTTTGGGCTTCGAGAGCATTTGTGACAGAACTTGAGGGCAAAACTGAGTAGTACTAACAATCCAAGGGCACATAAATAGTAAATAGACTAAGGGATTCAAACAAAAAGAATTACAAAATGAAAAATGCGTGTTTTCTACAATATAATTCATATTGGGCTACACCAAATTATTTGGAATTCAAATATACATGAGTGTGACAATTATGGCATCATTTAGACAAACTATGTTTTTGGGGAAGATGTTTTGCGAAGGGGTTTGAGTGGAAAACCATGCATCTTCATAGCTACACTAGTGATTCTGAGAAGTGGCAATTTGTGGTAAAACTTGATTTATATATGTTTGTTAAGGTTTTCTTGGTGGCAGATTGCGTAGGAAGACTCCATGAGTAGGTGCCACTATGTTTTTATTTTTTTGATTTTTTTGCGCATGAAATGACTCAATTAGATATGTTAATCTCATTTGTTGACTCTCTGTTGACTAGCTACTTGAGGGTAAAACTGAGTATATTGCACTTGCCAGTCTAAGTACTCGAGGGGAAAACTGAGTACAGATAAATTTTTTGTATAAGGCCCGAGGTTATAACTGAGTACACCAAACGTCCCAGGGTTAGACTCGTGTCGCGGTGCACGCTGCAGCCGTGCATAGCGGACGCGTGTTGCGGTACACGCCACCTTCGTCTTTATAGATCCCTTTTCCTCTCCCTCGACGCACTTTCTCACTGCAACCGCCTCTCCTGTCCCATCATCTTCTCCACAACCGAAGAAAAAACCCCGAAGAAAACTGTCGGCGATGGAGAAGAATGAGATGCCCATTGTCGGAGCATCAGCCGCCGGCGCATCGGCCGCTGCCCCCGTCCGGGCCCTCGTCGTCTGCTTCCAACGTAGCGGCCGGTGCATCGGCCGCCGGCGCATCGGCCGCCGCCACCGTCCGAGGCCCCCGTCGCTTGGGACCCGTACGAACCAGCGCCGTACATCGCGCCGGAGAACCCCTACGACACCAGCATCGTCGACGACGAGCCAGAGGTAACCCTTTGCTCCCTTGTTCTTATCCCATTTCAATCCTTTTGTGTTAGATCTAGCGTTATTAGGGTTCGTTTGTTCCTAGTTCAATCCATTTGTGTTAGATCTAGCGTTATTAGGGTGCGTTTGTTCCCTAGTTCAATCCATTTGTGATTTGCTTTTGTTTAAGATTTGTGCCGATGATGATGAATATTTGGGCACAAATTGATTCAGGGTTTGGTCGGTAAACAATTGGTGTGTACAAATTTGTTGTGCATGATCTCGTGGTTTGCTGACTCAAATCCTAGATATAAGTGTGTCCAATGTAACTGAGGCTACCTCTTTTTTTCGAGCCCATATTATCATGCGTGATCTTTGTTCACTCTCTGTTCCATCATCGTTGCAATTGACTCCGTGTTTTTTGCACCATCTTTGGTGCTACGTGACAGGTGCAGAGCAGCGACGTCGACAGCGACGATGAGTCCTTCCACACCAAGACTCGTCACGTCCTCGAGGAGGCTGCGAGTCCGGCCATTATGATGGCCCCTTTGCTCGAGGCATTTACAAGTGCCCCTTCGCAACAGAAGCTCCGCGCCACCGACTTCAACTGCCCGGTGAACCATGCTGAATCCATTGGCAGATGCGGCGCTAGAGTTGGAACGACGGTGAACGTGCATGCGTTCATGGCCAAACACAAAGCACTTGGGATTCACTCGCGTAACCTCCGAAGCGAGTCACAGGCGCAACTCCGGAGGCGTTGAACATGCCTACTGCACTCTCGTATGTGACTCGCTCTATCCGTAGAGCAGCTTAAATTCATGTAAAATGTAGCTTATGTTGTAGGGTTCTATCGGTACTACCGTTGGATCCGTCGTGAATATATCTATGCTATGTTGGCTGTTGTATGCAGCTTATCCTATATTTTTTCTGGATTTGTGCCCTAGATTTCCTACCTGATTGGGTAAAAACGAAGGCATAAAGAAATGAATGTCGTTAAAAAACAGAAGGAGAAGCTGCTCTAGATTTGCTACGAATTTGGGCTATCAAATATGAATGAGATCGAGCGAGAGAGAGGAAAAAGGTACATTGAAAACTGCTAATCTGGGCGAAAGAGACAGAAACCACTCGTGCCCACGTCCCGGACCCACACGGCTCCACACGCTACGGCCCCACACGCTACGGCCACACACGCTACGGCCACACAAACATGGTCTCGTCCTGTCCCACGCGGTTCCTTCCTACCAGCCCCACCAGACGCGGCCCCACAAACGACACGACCCCACTCGTCAGCACGGAACGGTCAACTTAACGGAATCCTGCCGTCCGAGCTGCTTCTGCTCCTTCTACGGGTTTCAGACAAAGGCTAGGGTAAAACTGAGGAAAAACTAAGGAGCTGGGGAAAACTGAGCACAACTAAGGACCCGAGGGCACAGAAATAGAAATCCCTTAAAACTAATCCCGAAGGTAGATGTAGAGGGAGCGTGCCGACAGCGATCACATCGACCTTGGATCCATTTCCAACGCGCATCGTCACTTCGTCCCTCGCCAGGCTTCGTTTATTCCGTAGTTCCTGTTTCGAGTTACAAATGTGAGCAACCGAACCAGTATCAAATACCCAGGCACTAGTACGAGAAACAGTAAGATAGACATCTATAACATATACATCAAATATACCTTTCTTCTTCTTGACAAGGCCGCTCTTCAGATCAGCCAAGTACTTGGGGCAATTACGCTTCCAGTGCCCCTTCCCATTGTAGTAATAGCACTCAGTATCAGGTTTAGGGCCAGCCTTAGGCTTCTCAGGAGGCGCGGCAGCTTTCTTGCCGCCCTTCTTGAAGTTGCCCTTCTTAGGTTTGCCTTGCTTCTTGAAACTGGTGGTCTTGTTGACCATCAACACTTGCTGACATAGGCATCCCCAATGGGCCTGCCGAAGATGGTGCCCGGGGTTTACTGAAGGCCCACAAGTCGAAGAATATGAAGATCGGAAGCCTAGTTAGTATTAAGGAAAGTTAGAGTTGTATTAGGAAATATAGAGACTTGTAATTTTACGGGACGGGTTAGAAACCCTCCCGGACTCTGTAACTTGTGTATTACGAATCCCTCGGCTCCACCTCCTATATAAGGGGGAGTCGAGGGACGAAGAGAGGACCGAATCAATTGTCAACAGAACCCTAGTTTCTTAATCGTCGAGTACTTTTCGGCTGAAACCTTCGAGATCTACTTGCCCTCTACTCCCAATGAAACCCTAGTCTACACTACGTAGGCATTGATAAGTTAATACCTTGTCAATTGGCGCCGACCGTGGGGATTAGAGGTGACAAGGAGCTGATCTCGATGGCACGTTCAAGATCGTTGACTTCATCAACTGCAAGCAACGCTTTGGACAGAGGTAAACAGATCGAAACTGGTCTAGTCGATTTTGTTCCTCACCCGCCCTCCCGTTTGGATGCATATGCGTATCTGGAGGAGCCTATGGAGATGACGTTTGGCGAGTTCCAATTCCGCGTCGAGAAGGAAGGATCATATCGTCTCGAAATTCCGATCTCGTCAGGATTATCGGCGATCGATCCCGATTTTTCGGATTCGACATCGTCAACCGAGTCAGGCGAAGAAGAGATTTCGTCGCCACGCTTCATCAGCACCAGAGCAAGTGAAAAACTCGCCAAGATCTTCAGCGACATGTCTTTCGAGTCATCTGCGGACTCCAATATAAGCGATGACTCGAGCAACATCGACAGCTTCACCTTCATCGACATATCCACTACTGTTGGACAGGTCTTCACCAATCTCAATGATGGTGTCACCAAACCCAACAAAGTCCAGAATCCAAAATATCATCAGATCTATGTAATTGGAGAACCAAGTCGCCCAGCGGAGGAGACGTCAGAAAACTTCGACGATGCGGGAAATCCGTACGTTGATCCTTGTTGACTGCCAAAACCCACCGGCGGGCAGTGGCCTTGTCAACACCGTAGAGCCGGGAAGAGCCTAGAGCTGCGGCTGGCTGAGACCCCTCCGAGCGACGGCCCGCAATGCTCTTCTGGTCACACGCGGCGTTGCGAAGTGCAAGGGCGTGCCACCTGACCTATACCTGGTCAGGAAGGTGATGGGGATGCCTCGCTTAGTTTCCCGCAGGGCATACATGTAAACATTAAATACGAGCCTCGATCGGCTCTCAGGTTATCTTGTGAATCGGCTCAAAGAGCCGATCCACCCATGATTCGTACGGGGTGCACGAATACTTGGTGGTCCTGCTTGATCAAGATGAAGCTAATGAGATCTACGACGATTTAGGGTTTTCACCGCATAATCGGATCATCCTACTCCAGGTTGGGCCTCGCGGCCACGCACGGTGCTCGTAAGCCGATCCTAAACAAGGCCTAAAAACCAACATGATGTTGATCCTCGGAACATCCCGTTTAGGACTTGCGAACGCCACCCTACGTGCCACCGGATCCTCCCCCTTTGTAAGGCCTAACTATTGCAGATATTAAACTAATCCTTGTAGAACAAGGAGCAATCGTAACGGATCAGATCTACTAAATAATGATCAAGCGGGCGCCGCCTCCACACCTGAGATAGGCGTGAGGGCGGCTAGATATGCAAGGGTTGCACTACGTAAGCATGCTTAAACGAAGAACAATGCTAACCCTAACACATCTAATGATAACTACGTTGCTCGCCATCAAAAGCGCTTCAATGACGAGCAACGCATGAACAACGTGGGGCTTAGTGCTGCCTAGATCGCAAGATGCGATCTAGGCAGCATGTCGCTTACCTGATAGAAACCCTCGAGACGAAGGAGTTGGCGATGCGCCGAGATTGGCTTGTTTTGGGGTTGAACGTGAGTTGTTGTTTATTCCATAAACCCTAGGTACATATTTATAGTCCAGCGGACTTTCTAATGTGGGCGTGCACTAAACCGTGCACGAGATAAACTCTAACTTTTAATCTAATATACAATCTACCATAAAGATACACGGGCAATTCAGCCCAATCCCTTCGTGCCGAGCCGCTTCGGAAATCTTCCACCTGTAATCTTCCAAGCCCGGCCCACCTCCGGATTTGTCTAAAATCCGGTGATAACACATGCCCCCTGGTTTTGGAAATAACATTTCCAAAATCATTATGCTTTCCCTTCGAAGGGTCATGTCGTGGCAGAGCAGAGCCGTTACAGCATCCGTCATCATTATGCCCTGTCTTCTCAGCTTCTCTAGAAATTCTGACAGCTTTGGCATCGATCCCTTGGAAGCTGTAATGGCATTAAACCTTCACCAGATTTCTCATTATTTGACCGTGCCGACCGGTTAGCTCTCTTTATCCTCTATTCCATCCCAGCTATCGGCACCAAAAAACCCTCTCCTCCTGTAGCGATGTCTTCCTCTTCCTCTTCCTTCTCAAAACTCTTCCCCCATTCTTCGCCGAAGAAGAAGAACGAGGACAGCCTCCACCCCGCAATGAATCCCTTCTCCTCCGACAAGGAGGAGAAAGAAGGAGAAGCAGCGAAGGCCAAGGCCTCCCCCTCCGTCAAGCTCCCGCCGAAGAAGCGCCCCCGCACGTGGGCGGACAGCGAGGACGAAGATGATGACGAAGAGGAAGAGGAGGAGGATGACTCCTCCTCCTCCATTGGGTATCCGCCGACCAAGCGCTTCCGCTCCTGGGCGGACAGCGAGGATGATGATGATGACGAGGAGGAAGAGGCTCCGGCCAAGGGCTGGGGCAGCAGCGACGAGGAGCTCCTCGGGAGCAGCGCCGACGACGACGACGGCGGCGATGACGAGGACAGCGACGACTAGTAGTATAGGACTAGTAGTAGCAGTGTACTAGGCACCAGATCCCTCTTTTGAGAGCCATCGGCTCTTTCTTGTAAAGCCGCTCCTTGGAATTAATGAAATTGTTCTTTCCATTCATCCTTTAATCGCTCCAATTTCATTCCTTCCGTTTGTCATGCTAAGACCGATAGTAACGAGTCGGACTTCTCTCCTCTTGAACGCCGAGGAAACCGGATTCTAATTAGCTCGTAGGCTAAGAGCTTCTCAATTTAGGCTGCGATTAGATATCTGACCAAAATTCTTCGCAATTCCTTAGCCGACAACAACTCATCGGCTATTTTGAGAATCCAGTCCCTTTCCTTTCTTGCAGCAACAGCACAGTCCAAGCCCTGTACTAGACGACGGCTTCTCCTTCCCAGTTCCTCCCTGAGACGGTCATGATGCAGCCGCAACCGAAGTGACTCTACTTGGCTCTTAAAAACAGGGCATCTTCCAGGCTTGTTGCCCCCCGAGTCTTAGCCGAGGCAAAAACAGAGCTGTATGGACCTGGGCTCAATCATGTCTGAGGGAGCTTCTTACGCCGAGCTAGCCGATTTGAACATAAATCGGCTTCCCAAAGCAGAGAGCCTTCAAGGCGAGCTGCCCCCCGAGTTTTTTCAGTTCTCGCCGGCCAGATAGGCTCCTTTCTTTTGGTGGACCTGATGCAATCCATCCTTGACCTGATCCGCACGCCCATACTGCTCCTGACATTGTTCTTGAAGAGAGGATCTGAGCTTCCAAACTGCGAGGAGTTCCTTCATAAAAAATCTCCCTTTTGTGCTCCATTGACCCTCTGATCGTAACAGTTACTCCTCTTGAGTCGATGGCCATGCATCGGCTTTCATGTCCTTAAGTCGATGCCTGCTGCATCGGCTGTGCTCGAAAATTTCAGAAATTTTCACTCTTTTTTTTTTATTACGGCCGACCTGTGCATCGGCCCCCATATTCCACTACCCATCACCAGAAGATGAGATGCTTCTTATCTACCTGGGTGCCCCCCCGAGCCGATTCTGTCAAGAGAATTGATGGTATCGGCTCTGTTGGACAACATGTTGAACCCAGGCAGAATGGTGGGTGAGGATAATTTTGGCCGATTGCCGGAATCGGCCTCCACGTTGCTTGCTCGTTGAAGGTTTTGTAAGTTCCCTTCGTAAATTTTTGGGGCCGATCACAAGGATCAGCCTCTCCTGGTTTGCTCATTGGTTTGATCTTGCTACTTGGTCAGCGCTGGATAAAACCAACCCAACCTCTCGACTTGATGCGCTTGCCGTCGTCCACCTTGAGTGCTCCGTAGAGTCGTGGAGCGCTAAGCTCTGTCGGCAAGACGAGTACCATGTTTGTGCCAGCCGATGTCTCATCATCGGCTTTCCTCTGTTTGGGGCGCCACTCCATTTTCCGTGGACGACCCTCTTCATCTAGGGTTCGCTGAACTTTTGCAGCCAGATCAGGTCGTGCCTTCCTTAGCGTATGCAGGTATAACCTTTCGGCTTCCTCCAGGCCGCGCAATCGCTGAACCCTGCGCTTTTGGGAACGGCTGAGTCCGTCAGGGCACCACCTTGGCCGGTGGTACCTGTCTTCTTCCACTTCTCCCTCGTCTCTCGAATCCTCAAGATCTGCCCAACGAGGTGACTTAGCGCGTTTGCCTTGTGGCGGGAGAGGCCCTAGGCGCTCGAACACGGACACGTTGGCTGCCTCCTTCTTTTCCGATTGCATTCGGGCAATTGCCGATTGTGGGCAATCGGCTCATTCCCGAATCCCAGCAGTGTCTCGAAGAAAGGGCAGTCCCAATGTCCGGCGTTGTCATCTTGCTCCCTTGATGCTTCCGTGGCACAGCCGCTCGTGCTCCTCCTCATCGCGATTCTCGCCGACGATATCTTCTCGGCTTCTCTAGCCGGACGATCTCCTCTATCATCGTAATTGTGCCGTCGGCGTTGGTCATACCGACTCACATATTTGTTGAGGAGGTGATCGGAGAGGGGTCGCCGATATCTTATATTCTTCACCTCTCCCTCGGTGACATAGCGCTTGCCATCATGACGGAGCCGATCGCGTGGAGCGGCCTCCTTCGTATCCTTGCTATGAGAGCAGCTGCCCTCATCTCCATCTTTGCCGTAGTGGTTTCCAGGTCCTACCATGTTGATGCCGAACGAGGGACCCGGCTGGCAACCTTCGTGGTAGGTAATTTCTACCATGTTGACGGCGGGGAAGGGTTGGGTGTCGACCTTCATGGCGTACTCGGTTGAAAATTAGCCGCCTCTTCTCTATCGCCGCTTGGATGTGCCGACGCCACACCCGGCAGTCGTTGGTGGCATGGGAAAGCGAGTTGTGGAATTTTCAGTACGGCTTTCCGTTTAGCTCTTTCGCCGTGGGGAACTTGAGACCTTCAGGAATCGTCAACTGTTTCTCCTTGAGCAGGAGGTCGAAGATTTGTTCAGTCTTGGTCACGTCAAAATCAAATCCCCTGGGCGGCCCTGGTGGCTTTACCCATTTGCAGGCCTGATACGTCCAATTTGCATCACTATTTTATATCATAATTTGCTGTTATTCATTGATATATTTCATATTGGGACACAATACTTATGTTATTTCATCTATTTTGCATGTTTCATCATTATTGGAGGATCAAGCACCGGAGCCAGGATTCTCGCCGGAAAAAGCACCGTCGTAAAGCAATATTTTGGAAGATCACCTGTGGAAGAAAATTATACCAAAAATCCTATTTTTCAAGATGACGAAGGAAGCCGAAGGAGGAGCCAGGAGGAGCCGGGGTGGGCCCACACCCTAGGCGGCGCGGCCCAAGCACCGGCCGCGCCGCCACGTGGTGTGGAGGGCCCACGACCCCTTTCGCCTCCTTTTCATCGCGAAATCCTTCGTCTCGAAAACCTAAGCCGGAAGGGTACCTCGCGAAGAGTTACAGCCCGCCTCGCGGGGCGGAGAACACCAGCGAGAAAGAGCTCTCCGGCGGGCAGGAATCCGCGGGGAAATTCCCTCCGGGAGGGGGAAATCGACGCCATCGTCACCGTCATCGAGCTTGACATCATCTCCATCACCATCATCATCATCTCCACCATCATCACCGCCATCTCCTCCGCAGCACCTCGTCACCGCCGTAGCAATTTGGGTTTGATCTTGATTGTTTGATAGGGGAAACTCTCCCGGTATCTATTCATACTTGTTGTTGATGCTATTGAGTGAAACCATTGAACCAAGTTCATGTTCAGATTGTTATTCATCATTATATCACCTCTGATCATGTTCCATATGATGTCTCGTGAGTAGTTCGTTTAGTTCTTGAGGACGTGGGTGAAGTCTAAATGTTAGTAGTGAACTATGGTTGAGTAATATTCAATGGTGTGATATTTAAGTTGTGGTGTTATTCTTCTAGTGGTGTCATGTGAACGTCGACTACATGACACTTCACCATTTATGGGCCTAGGGAATGCATCTTGTATTCGTTTGCTAATTGCGGGGTTGTCTGGAGTGACGAAACCTAAACCCCCGTTGGTATATCGATGCAGGAGGGATCGCAGGATCTCATAGTTTAAGGCTGTGGTTAGATTTATTCTTAATTACTTTCTTGTAGTTGCGGATGCTTGCAAGGGGTATAATCACAAGTATGTATTTAGTCCTAGGAAGGGCGGTACATTAGCATAGGTTCACCCACACAACACTTATCACAACAATGAAGATTAATTAGCCGTATGTAGCGAAAGCATTAGACTAAAATCCCATGTGTCCTCGAGAACGTTTGGTCATTATAAGTAAACAAACCGGCTTGTCCTTTGTGCTAAAAAGGATTGGGCCACTCGCTGCAATTGTCACTCTCGCACTTTACATACTCGTACTTTATTCAACTCGTTACATCAAAACCCCCCGAATACTTGTCCGTGAGCATTTACAAGTGAATCCTTCATCGAAACTGCTTGTCAACACCTTCTCGCTCCTCGTTGGGATCGACATTCTTACTTATCGAAGATACTACGATACACCCCCTATACTTGTGGGTCATCAAGACTATTTTCTCGGCGCCGTTGCCGGGGAGTGAAGCGCTATTGGTAAGTGGGATTGGTAAGGAAAACCTTTACTGTTGTGCTGATTTTATTTCTGCTTGCTGCTATAAGTCATTATGGAGAGATCTTCTCTTCATTTTCTATTTGGGAAATCTACTACTACTGCAACGGTAGTAGATGAGGCGCCAGTGAGGAAGTAATACCATATAAAATACCTATGAA
The DNA here is from genome assembly GCF_022539505.1 of Lolium rigidum. Taxonomy (NCBI): domain Eukaryota; kingdom Viridiplantae; phylum Streptophyta; class Magnoliopsida; order Poales; family Poaceae; genus Lolium; species Lolium rigidum. Next base: position 196,613,693 of record NC_061510.1, on the reverse strand, counting down.
AATTATTGAACGTGTTATGGATAACCGCTATGAAGGGGATGGAACCGTCCACCCCGGTGATCATTTACTGTTTTTGCATGAATTATGCGGGTTATTCAAATGTGCAGGTATTGCTATGGATGAAGTGAGGAAGAAATTATTCTCCTTATCGCTGTCCGGTAAGGCGGCGCATTGGTATAAATTAATGGATAATGGGGATTCTCTTGAATGGAATGATATTGTGCCCCGGTTTTATTCTAAGTTCTATCCTCCAAGTGAAATTCATAAGGATCGGAATCGCATATATAATTTTTGGCCTCATGATGGAGAGAGTATTGCCCAAGCGTGGGGGAGATTGAAGTCTTTAATGCTCAAATGCCCCATTCATGAGCTTCCTGGTAATGTTATTATTGATAATTTCTATGCAAGACTTTCTTTTCAAGACAAGACTTTGCTGGATACTTCATGTTCTGGATCATTTACACGCAATAAAGAAGAGTTTAAAAGGGACCTTCTTGATCGAATCCAAGAAAATACTGAAGGATGGGAGAACGACAAGGATAGAGAATCAGGTATAATTTATGATTATAAATGCATTGAATCTTTTATGGATACTGATTTATTTCGTAATATGAGTGCTACATATGGTCTTGATTCTCAAGTCGCTGTAAATCTTTATAAAGCTTTTGCCTCTCATTATGAATTGCCTAAGAAGAATTTTGATAAGTATCATGAACCATACAAAGATAAAATTGACTCATCTATTAATAAGTGTGTTGTTATTGAAACTGCTGATCGTGTCATTCCCGAAGCTTATATTGAAAAAACTCCTTTCCCCGCTAAAATGAAGGAGTACTGTTATAAATAGTGCGGTTCATAAAAGTGAAAAGAAACCCGTAGAACTCCGAAGAACAAATAAAAGTTGAACTCGCTCGTTGCAATAGTTAAAGATCTTGTGACTGAAAATGTGGAAGATGGTCATATTATTTTCTCGTGAAGATGCTTCTAATATTGTTTCACATCCTAATAAACCCAAACAAGCTAGTGTTCCTATGATGTCTGTTAAAATTGGTGATCATTGCTATTATGGATTATGTGATATTGGTGCAAGTGTTAGTGCTATTCCGTATGAGCTTTACACGGAGATTATGCACGAAATTGATTCTTGTGAACTTGAAGATATTGATGTGGTCATTCAGCTGGCTAATAGAGAAACTATTTCACCAATTGGTATTGTTCGAGATGTGGAAGTCTTATGCGGTAAGATTAAATATCCTGCTGACTTTTTGGTACTTGGTTCTCGCTGCTAGTGATTATTGTCCTATTATTTTTGGTAGACCTTTTCTAAATACTTGTGGAGCTATTATAGATTGCAAGAAAGAGAAAATTTTGACTAAATTTGTCTGGTGAATCTTATGAGTTTAACTTCTCTAAATTTACTAAAACTCCTTATAAAGCTGATTTGCCTAGTAATGATTTTAAAATGGAGCAATGTGCATCTATTGTTCTTGTTCCTAACAATCCTTTGCAAAGCAACATTTGGAGGATAGCGAGAGCGAAATTTTTAGGAAAGAAAGAGATGAGCTTGAGGAAATTTTTCTTCGCCAACCTATTCTCAAGCATGATTTACCGGTGGAAGATTTGGGTACAACACCGCCACCAAAGGAAGATCCTGCTTTTGATTTAAAGCCTTTACCTGATAATCTTAAATATGCTCATATTGATGATAAGAAAATATATCCTGTTATTATTAGTTCTAAGCTTTCAGAGTTTGAAGAAGAAAGGTTATTGGGAATATTGAAGAAACACCGAGGAGCTATTGGCTACACTCTTGATGATTTAAAGGGGATTTCTCCATCTATTTGCCAACATGCTATTAATATGGAAGATGATGCAAAGCCTGTTGTTGAACCTCAGCGTCGTCTAATTCCGAAGATGAAGGAAGTGGTAAGGAATGAGGTATTACGACTTCTTGAAGCCGGTATTATATATCCTATTGCGTGATAGTAGATGGGTTAGTCCTGTACATTGCGTTCCCAAGAAAGGAGGTATGATCTGTTGTGCCTAATGATAATGATGAGCTCATTCCTCAAAGAGTAGTTGTAGGGTATAGAATGTGCATTGATTTTCGAAAAGTTAATAAAGTTACTAAGAAAGATCATTACCCTTTACCATTTATTGATCAAATGCTAGAAAGATTGTCTAAAAATACTCATTTTTGCTTTCTTGATGGATATTCCGGGTTTTCAGAAATTGCTGTTAAAGCTAAAGATCAAGAGAAAACCACCTTTACTTGTCCCTATGGAACTTATGCTTATAGGCGTATGCCTTTTGGTTTATGTAATGCTCCCGCTACCTTTCAAAGATGCATGTCTGCTATTTTTCATGGTTTTTGTGAAAGTATTGTAGAGGTATTCATGGATGATTTTTCCGTTTATGGGAATTCTTTTGATAGTTGCTTGCGAAACCTTGATAAAGTTTTGCAGAGATGTGAAGAGACTAACCTTGTTCTTAATTGGGAGAAATGCCACTTTATGGTTAATGAAGGAATTGTATTGGGACATAAAATTTCTGAGAGAGGTATTGAAGTTGATAGAGCTAAAGTTGAAGCAATTGAGAAGATGCCCTATCCGAGGGATGTTAAAGGTATTCGTAGTGTTCTTGGTCATGCTGGGTTTTATAGGAGATTTATTAAAGATTTCTCCAAGATTTCAAAGCCTCTTACTAATCTTCTTCAAAAAGATGTACCATTTGTTTTTGATGATGATTGTAAGGAAGCTTTTGAAACTCTTAAGAAAGCCTTAACAACTGCTCCTATAGTTGAACCCCCTGACTGGAATTTACCATTTGAAATTATGTGTGATGCTAGTGATTTTGCTGTAGGCGCTGTTCTTGGACAGCGAGTAGATAAAAAACTGAATGTTATTCATTATGCTAGTAAAACCCTTGATGCTGCTCAAAGAAATTATGCTACAACTGAAAAGGAATTGTTGGCTGTAGTCTTTGCTTGTGATAAATTCAGATCTTATATTGTTGATTCAAAAGTTACTATTCATACTGATCATGCTGCAATTAGATACCTTATGACAAAGAAAGATGCTAAGCCGAGGCTTATTAGATGGGTACTTCGTTGCAAGAATTTGATTTACATATTGTAGATAGGAAAGGTGCTGATAATCCCGTTGCTCGATAATTTGTCTAGATTGGAAAATATTGCTTATGATCCCGTTCCCGTTAATGATAGTTTTCCAAATGAACAATTGGCTGTAATAAAGGTGAGCTCGCGAGACAAGTCCTTGGTATGCTGATTATGCTAACTTTATTGTTTCCAAGTACTTGCCTCCAACCTTTTCAGCTAAGCAAAGGAGGAAATTCTTTTATGATTTGAGGCATTATTTCTGGGATGACCCACACTTATATAAAGAAGGAGTGGATGGTATTATGCGAAGATGTGTTCCCGAATATGAACAACAAGAGATATTGAGTAAATGTCATGGCAAGTGCTTATGGAGGACATCACGCCGGAGATAGAACCGCGCAAAAGGTTCTACAATCAGGTTTTTATTGGCCAACTCTCTTCAAAGATGCAAGGAAGTTTATTTTATCTTGTGATGAATGTCAAAGGGTTGGTAATATCTCCGGACGCAATGAAATGCCAATGAATTATACTCTTGTTATTGAACCGTTTGATTGTTGGGGATTTGACTTCATGGGACCTTTTCCTCTTCGGAAGGTAACACTCATATACTTGTTGCCGTTGATTATGTTACTAAATGGGTGGAAGCTATACCTACAAAAAGTGCTGATGGTGAGACCTCTTTAAGAATGCTTTTAGATATTATTTTTCCTAGATTTGGAGTTCCTAGATATATTATGACTGATGGAGGTTCTCATTTTATTCATGGAGGTTTTAGAAAGACTCTTGCTAGGTATGGTATTAATCATAGAATTGCTTCGCTTATCACCCTCAAAGTAGTGGTCAAGTAGAATTATCAAATAGAGAAATTAAATCTATTTTGGGAAAGACTCGTTAATAAATCTAGAAAGAATTGGACTAGTAAATTGAGAGATGCACTATGGGCTTATAGAACTGCTTATAAAAACCCCATGGGAATGTCACCTTATAAAATGGTTTACGGAAAAGCTTGTCATTTACCTTTAGAGCTAGAACACAAAGCTTATAGGGCTGTTAGAGAATTAAATAAAGATCCTAAACTTGCCGGTGATAAGAGGTTGTTACAATTAAGTTCTCTAGATGAATGGAGAAGTGAAGCTTATGAAAATGCTAAACTCTTTAAAGAAAAAGTTAAAAAATGGCATGATAGGAGGATCATCAAAAGAGAGTTTAATATTGGGGATAAAGTCCTATTGTATCGGTCTCGTCTCGGATTCTTTGCAGGGAAATTACTCTCGAAATGGGAAGGACCATATGTTGTCGAGGAGGTGTATCGCTCAGGAGCAATCAAGATTAGCTCTCTCCAAGGCAATGCTACGCAAGTGGTGAATGGACAAAGACTCAAGCATTATATCTCGGGTGATTCTTATAATGTTGATGTTGATATTATTCAAGTGGAAACACCGGAAGCTTTCATCAAAGGACAAACCGACAGTCCGCCAGAACTCGACTTTGAATAGGTAACAAGATCGGTAATGAAAAGTACGCAATTTATTTTCCGAACTATATTTTTGCTGTTTTTGGAAAATATGAGAAATTACGAGTTCGAAACGGAGTGGAAAGGACGCACGAGGGCGTGGCACCATAGGCCGGCGCGGCCTGACTTGGGCCCGCGCCGACCTATGGTCTGGCCGCCCGTCGCCCCTTTCCGACTCGGTTCGATCCGGTACTTTCCGTATGTCGAGAAAATTTTTGCTATATAATCCCCGGACCCCCGGAGGTCCGTATATCGTGTTCTCGACGTGTTTTGTTTCGAGCTGTTTCTGCCAGGATCTGTTTTCAGTTTAGAAGCACCATGGTCTCCAAGAACAAGGGCAAGGAGTTTCCAGATGAAGAAGATCGAGATCTTGGGTGGAAAGAGGAAGACAAGGACGTCAAGGAAGAGGATGAAGAAGAGGTGAAGGAAGATTCGCGCGCACACCCGCGTGCTACCATTGCAAGCATCAAGGTGGTGGACAACACTTTCAGTGCAAACAAGAGCGCAAGAATTCGCACCGGAGGAGCGGTTCCACGTCATTATCTAGCTTCGAAAACATCTCCATCCGGCACTCATCACCCCTTCCGCAATCTAATTTTCAATAATCAAATTGAAGGGACTCCCAAGGCAGCATTGCCTAGCCGAGTGGGATATAGATCGCTCTAACACTCGCAGGGAAAAGGAGCCTCGAGGCTGAAGAGTGGGGAAATAACTCCAAGAGCTGGGACTCGCCATTAGACGGACTCTCTAACCGCGTCGAGCACAATTCGGAGATGATTCGCAATCTCATATACAGGATTGACGAGCTTCAGGAGCTTATTGAGAAGCTTGTCAGGAATTCATCACCACCATCGCCGAAGGAGTAATTCATCATCGGTATTGGCATCCCCTTGGTTTGTTCCAAGCTTGGGGGAGTGCCGCGGTATCACATTATCACTACCTTTTACTTTTATTGTCAAGTAGTGTCATATCATGAATAGGGAAGTTATCATATGAGATGGGTTGCGTTTGGAAGTATCTCTCCTTTAGTTGTCTATGTATCCCTTGGTGTGAGTTATCGATATGGAATATTAATGAGAAGTCTTATCATTTACATATTGCACATCTTATTTTAGTTTGCATTCTCTGCTATATGATTCGTCTTGTTGTTAGTATAGGTATCACTTTGGGAGCATTGAATAAATCTATTTGGTTTTGGCAAACTTAGCATTGGTCAATAACAACAACACTTTGAGGTTTAAATAGAAAAGAGAAATACATGTAGATGTTTCATTGTCTTTCTTGTTAGCTCATAGCTTATTATTCTGAAGTTAAGATTGTTTGTGCTTACAAGGAAGATGCATGATTGTTTCTATAACATGTATATTTGTTTGTTTCCCTCGACTCTTATGCTTGCTAATTAACCTTGCTAGCCAAAGACTTGTACTGAGAAGGAATACTTCTCGTGCATCCAAACCTTCAACCAAACCTATGTCATTTGTGTCCACCATACCTACCTATTACATGGTATTTTCTCGCCATTCCAAGTAAATACTTCATGTGCTACCTTTAAACAATTCAAAACTTAGTATCTCTTATTTGTGTCAATGTTTCATAGCTCATGAGGAAGTATGTGGTGTTTTATCTTTCAATCTTGTTGGGCAACTTCCACCAATGGACTAGTGGTTTCATCCGCTTATCCAATAATTTTGCAAAAAGAGCTGGCAATGGGATTCCCAGTCCCAAATTAATTAAACTAAATAGACACTCCTCCATGGTATGTGATTGATGGACGGCACCCGAAGTATTCGGTTAGCCATGGCTTGTGTAAGCAAAGGTTGGGGGAGTGTCATCATCATCATAAAGCTAAAATAAAAAGGCGCTCCTTCATGGTATGAGATTGTTGGCGTGCACCCGAGGATTCGGTTAGCCATGGTTTGTGAAAGAAAGGTTGGAAGGAGTGCCACACGAAATGAAAATATTATGGGAGCCGCTCTTAGGAGGTTGTCTGGCAAGGGGGTTAGAGTACCCGCTACCAGTCGTTGACAACAACAAACACCTCTCAAAACTTTACTTTTATTCTCTTTATATGATTTCAAAACTGAAAGAGCTCTAGCACATGATTTAATCCCTGCTTCCTCTGCGAAGGGCCTGTCTTTTACTTTATGTTGAGTCGAGTAAACCTATTTCCCTCCATCTCAAGCAAGCATTTGAGTAGTTGTGATCAAACCATTATATTGTGATTTGCTTCATCATGTCTTTTATTCTTCCTTGTTTAGTACAAGTTTTATCTCGAATGAATATAGCTTTGCAAGTTATCAATGATCATGAGAGGACCATTATGATTGAGTATGCAAGTTGTGCCTTATAAACTTTAGTATGAGAGCGCTGCTCAATGAGATAAATATAATCTGTTAATTGTTCTCTGACCAAGAACGAAGTTTGCCATCACCAATGATGATTTCTTATGCACCTTTACTTGTGATTACCTTATACTTGTTTCAATATGAGTTATAAGAGATTGTTTACTATAATGTCCTGTGTGAATGAATATGATGCTTCTTGTCCGTATTGTATTTATCGACTCTTCACTCCATAAACATGTGGTCATGTCTATCGAGTTCAGTTTCGCTTGGGGACAAGCGAAGTCTAAGCTTGGGGGGAGTTGATACGTCCAATTTGCATCACTATTTTATATCATAATTTGCTGTTATTCATTGATATATTTCATATTGGGACACAATACTTATGTTATTTCATCTATTTTGCATGTTTCATCATTATTGGAGGATCAAGCACCGGAGCCGGGATTCTACTGGAAAAAGCACCGTCGAGAAAGCAATATTTTGGAAGATCACTCGTGGAAGAAAATTATACCAAAAATCCTATTTTTCAAGATGACGAAGGAAGCCGGAAGGAGGAGCCAGGAGGAGCCGGGGTGGGCCCACACCCTAGGGCGGCGCGGCCCAAGCCCCGGCCGCGCCGCCACGTGGTGTGGAGGGCCCACGACCCCTTTCGCCTCCTTTTCATCGCGAAATCCTTCGTCCCGAAAACCTAAGCCGAAGGGGTACCTCGCGAAGAGTTACAGCCGCCTCTGCGGGGCGGAGAACACCAGAGAGAAAGAGCTCTCCGGCGGGCAGGAATCCGCCGGGGAAATTCCCTCCGGGAGGGGGAAATCGACGCCATCGTCACCGTCATCGAGCTGGACATCATCTCCATCACCATCATCATCATCTCCACCATCATCACCGCCATCTCCTCCGCAGCACCTCGTCACCGCCGTAGCAATTTGGGTTTGATCTTGATTGTTTGATAGGGGAAACTCTCCCGGTATCTATTCATACTTGTTGTTGATGCTATTGAGTGAAACCATTGAACCAAGTTCATGTTCAGATTGTTATTCATCATTATATCACCTCTGATCATGTTCCATATGATGTCTCGTGAGTAGTTCGTTTAGTTCTTGAGGACGTGGGTGAAGTCTAAATGTTAGTAGTGAACTATGGTTGAGTAATATTCAATGGTGTGATATTTAAGTTGTGGTGTTATTCTTCTAGTGGTGTCATGTGAACGTCGACTACATGACACTTCACCATTTATGGGCCTAGGGGAATGCATCTTGTATTCGTTTGCTAATTGCGGGGTTGTCGGAGTGACAGAAACCTAAACCCCCGTTGGTATATCGATGCAGGAGGGATCGCAGGATCTCAGAGTTTAAGGCTGTGGTTAGATTTATTCTTAATTACTTTCTTGTAGTTGCGGATGCTTGCAAGGGGTATAATCACAAGTATGTATTTAGTCCTAGGAAGGGCGGTACATTAGCATAGGTTCACCCACACAACACTTATCACAACAATGAAGATTAATTAGCCGTATGTAGCGAAAGCATTAGACTAAAATCCCATGTGTCCTCGAGAACGTTTGGTCATTATAAGTAAACAAACCGGCTTGTCCTTTGTGCTAAAAAGGATTGGGCCACTCGCTGCAATTGTCACTCTCGCACTTTACATACTCGTACTTTATTCAACTGTTACATCAAAACCCCCCGAATACTTGTCTGTGAGCATTTACAGTGAATCCTTCATCGAAACTGCTTGTCAACACCTTCTGCTCCTCGTTGGGATCGACATTCTTACTTATCGAAGATACTACGATACACCCCCTATACTTGTGGGTCATCAAGGCCACGGGGGTTCCTCCCCGAGTCCACTCAGCCACTGCTATTTCTCGGTCTCCCGCAGGCACTTCATCTTCCTCTGTATCGACCATAACTACTGCACGCTTGAACTTGTCTTGGTACAGGTCGGGGTGGCGCTGTTCATATGCCGATAGTTTCTGAACCATGTGCGCCGGCGAGGGATAATCTGCTTGGGAGGCCATGTCCTTGAGCTGTGTTGCAAGGCCTGCTACCGCTAACTCGATCGCTTCCTTTTGGCTTATACGAACCGAATAACATCGGTTCCTAAGATTCCTGAAGCGCCGGATGTATTCTCGTCACCGTTTCCCGCGCTTCGACGTAGTTGTGCTAGATCGGCAATGCCGGACTCGGAAGCTTCTGAATGGTATTGCATATGGAACTCGTTCTTCCAATTGCTTCCAAGACTCGGATGGAGTTTGTCGGCAAAGAGGTGTACCACCCAAAAGCCGATCCCGTGAGGGACCGTGAAAAGAGCCTCACGCGTAGCTGATCCGACACCGAAGCCGGTCCTAGTTGAGCCAAATATCGGCCGACGTGCTCGATGGAGCCGGAGCCATCTCGATCCACTGAATTTGGAGAAGTCGTGGAGCCGATATTTAGGTGGCAGCGGGATCATCTCGTAATCGTCGGGGTACGGCTTGGAATAGCCGATCGCCCTTCTTTTTCGGCATCATGCCGAACTGGTCTCTCAGTATGGTACTGATCTGATCCGCTGTGCTGGCCGTAGGAGTTACACTCTGAAGATTCGCCGGGGTGGCGTACTTGGCCAGCCATGTTTGCTTTTCCAGCTCTGGGCCAGCTGCAGGAGCTGGGCTCGGGAGTTTCGTCGGTGTGGCGCATTTAGTTAGCCACGTCTGCTTCTCAAGCTCTGTCGCCGACGTTCCTCCTGTCTTCGCCGGAGTCCCCGATGTTGTGGCCTGGTTTGTGAGTGCCCAGTCACCACAATCCGGCACATACATACACGCGTATCCTTGAGGGATCTCCTTAGGCGCCTCCATTAAGAACTGGTAGTCACTAGGGTCGCCACCAATCCTGTAGACGAGGAATGCCGGTGTAGTCGGCACTTCAGACGAGTGCTGCCAACGCATATGGCAGCGGTGGTCGGGACCGGAATGGCAACTCTCCTTGATGAGTCCCGAGAGCTGGTCCCGACGGCGAGTACCGGTGGCTCATGATCTCCTGGATCACGCGCGGAGCGACACGCTCCAACACGTTGACCAAGTTCTCGGAGTGGCGGTGTAGCGAGTGAGCCACCGTGTAGTTGATCTCCCGCCGCTGCACCCTGGTGCGTTCCTCCGACGGGGTAGAGAGGTCTATCCCATCGAGCGCACCTTGCGGTGAGAATCCCTTCCATCCGATGCCATGGGAACGGGTTCTCCGAAAAGAGCCGATGAGGTCGGCTTCGAGGGTGGCCTTGATCTCGTTGTATTGCTTCTTGAGGTCGTCAGGCAGATCCTCGTAGGTGACTGGCGTGCCGTCCGCCATCTCAGATGTAGATGGCGATGTGGTTGATGTAGATGATTGTCCCACCGGGCGTGCCAGAATGTGTTGACTGCCAAAACCCACCGGCGGGCAGTGGCCTTGTCAACACCGTAGAGCCGGGAAGAGCCTAGAGCTGCGGCTGGCTGAGACCCCTCCGAGCGACGGCCCGCAATGCTCTTCCTGGTCACACGCGGCGTTGCGAAGTGCAGGGCGTGCCACCTGACCTATACCTGGTCGTGAAGGTGATGGGGATGCCTCGCTTAGTTTCCTGCAGGGCATACATGTAAACATTAAATACGAGCCTCGATCGGCTCTCGAGTTATCTCCGTGAATCGGCTCAAAGAGCCGATCCACCCATGATTCGTACGGGGTGCACGAATACTTGGTGGTCCTGCTTGATCAAGATGAAGCTAATGAGATCTACGACGATTTAGGGTTTTCACCGCATAATCGGATCATCCTACTCCAGGTTGGGCCTCGCGGCCACGCATGGTGCTCGTAAGCCGATCCTAAACAAGGCCTAAAAACCAACATGATGTTGATCCTCGGAACATCCCGTTTAGGACTTGCGAACGCCACCCTACGTGCCACCGGATCCTCCCCCTTTGTAAGGCCTAACTATTGCAAATATTAAACTAATCCTTGTAGAACAAGGAGCAATCGTAACGGATCAGATCTACTAAATAATGATCAAGCGGGCGCCGCCCCACACCTGAGATAGGCGTGAGGGCGGCTAGATATGCAAGGGTTGCACTACGTAAGCATGCTTAAACGAAGAACAATGCTAACCCTAACACATCTAATGATAACTACGTTGCTCGCCATCAAAAGCGCTTCGAGTACGAGCAACGCATGAACAACGTGGGGCTTGTGCTGCCTAGATCGCAAGATGCGATCTAGGCAGCATGTCGCTTACCCGATAGAAACCCTCGAGACGAAGGAGTTGGCGATGCGCCGAGATTGGTTTGTTTTGGGGTTGAACGTGAGTTGTTGTTTATTCCATAAACCCTAGGTACATATTTATAGTCCAGCGGACTTTCTAATGTGGGCGTGCACTAAACCGTGCACGAGATAAACTCTAACTTTTAATCTAATATACAATCTACCATAAAGATACACGGGCAATTCAGCCCAATCCCTTCGTGCCAGGCCGCTTCAGAAATCTTCCACATGTAATCTTCCAAGCCCGGCCCACCTCTGGATTTGTCTAAAATCTGGTGATAACAATCCTGCAGATCTCACGCGAGGTTTGGGAACAAAATATATCGTACCAGGAACACGAGAGATGGTGCAATTTCCGCAGGCAGTATGGCATCGAGTCGCAAGAGCTATTGATGGTACAGAACCAATGACCATTACAGCGACACCTACGGAGTTACAAGCGTATCAATATAGGCTTGCACGTACCAGGAGGGAGCTCGAGAAGCAAAAAATCGAGTTGGACAAGAGGCAGGAAGCCGCTTCCGCATCAAGCAGGCGAAGGGCAGAGCTAAGCCGAAATTCAAGAACTTCGGGAGATAGTCATAGAGAAGCTCGAAGGGGAGCAAGATCTCGGCTGCAAAATATACCTGAAGCTGAGAGAGAGAACTTAATTCAAAACCTCGATATGTCTTTTATGTCAATCGACACGAGGGGGAATATTATTCCAAAAACACCGGAAGCGGGATACATGGCAACGCAAGCTTTCATCTTAGCGTTCAGGCCACCTCCCGGAGATCCAAGAGAAGCGTTGTATAACATGGCCATGGCAGGGTGTGGAGCCATGGGAGCAGCGTTCACAGCTACACCTCCCGAAGGAACTGCAAGGCAAAATAGTCCGCGACCTACCGCGGCAGTGCAAGATCCACCGAGAGCAAGTGGATTCAGAGATACAGCGACTCAGGCCAGCGTGGATAGAGCGCGACAAGATAGAAGGGAACATCGGCATTTTCAATAGCTTGAGTCCGAAAAACTTGAGTCCCGTCAGGATTCAAGTTACCAGACAGTTTCAAGAAATTCGATGGCCTGCAAGATCCCGAGGATTGGCTAGTCGATTACCTTGAGACGGTGAAACTGATAGGTGGCACCAGAGCAACAGCCATGCAAAGAATTCAAATACACCTGAGTGGAGCCGCAAGATCTTTGATAAAGAAGCTTCCCCCAGGTTCCATCGACAGCTGGGATAGTTTTGAGGATGTGTTTGTCAAGAACTTCCGATCAACCTGCAAAAAATCGGCATCACTAGAAGAGTTGAGATCGTGTCGACAAAACCATGATGAATCAATGAGAAAATACATCCAAAGGTGGAACATCATCAAACTCGGCAGAGAATATATCTGACGAGAGAGCAATAGATGCGTTTGTGGCAGGAATTCGACGAGGAGATTTTGTCGAAGACTTGGGGAGAACCAACCCAAGGACAGTGTCAGCATTGATGGAGATAGCAAACAGATGGGCAGATGGAGAAGATGCTGTTCACAATAAGCGACACAGGTCACCAGAGGAGGACCGTAGTCGGAATTTTCAAAATAGAAGACGATTTCCTCGACAATTCTCGAGTTACGATGCTCCTGGCCAAATATCAGCTGGGTTTCGGGGAAACACTGGAGGAAACAATAGAGATGAATATCAAAGGAGTAACGAGCAGCGAGGCGACAATAGAGATGACTCTCGGAATAACAGGAAAAATAGTGGATCAAGGTTTCAGAGACCTTTTGTATCTCCCGAGGATATGATGAACGGGCCATGTCAGATGCATTTCTATCTCGACAACAATGGGAAGAGGCAGTCAGGACATCTGCAGAAGGACTGTCGCAATTTTCAAGCAATGTTGAGGGTCGCAGGGCTAGCCAATGCTCAAGCAACAAATAGAAACCCCCAAGGGCCCAGGAGTGAGATCCACCTGCCACCTCCTCCCGCAATTACGGACGAAAATCAGCACCAGCTTAGAATTGCGGCAGCACCACACCCACCTCCATATGTTGATCCTAACTCCAACGGCGCGGTCTCGATGATTCAGAAAGCTAGGCCGTCTAATAGGGCCCAGAAAGTAATCTCGCGACAAGTGTTCATGGCAGAGAAGATGCCTCCACCAACGATTGAGTATCTAAATTGGTCGGGATAGGACATTGGCTTCACAATTGCGGATCATCCGAGCAAGTTCCTCGACCAGGGAAATCAACACTTATTATCTTACCAGCGGTGATCGCAGGATTCAACGTATCTCAAGTATTCATAGATGGAGGCAGCAGTTTAAACCTTATGTATGCAGATACACTAAGGAAGATGAACATATCCCTGGCAAATCTAAAACCAACAGACACACGTTTCCATGGAATTACGCTAGAGAAGCCGAGTTATCCGTTGCGGAAGATTAATCTCGACGTTCAGTTTGGGACCCGAGAAAACTACAGGATAGAAAGACTGGAGTTTGAAGTTGTGGATTTCCCGTCGCAATATCACGCCTTGTTGGGACAACCAGCATATGCCAGGTTTATGGCGATACCACACTACACATACCTGTTGTGGAGGCTACCTGGACCTAAGGGACCAATTACAGTCAAAGGAAGTTTCGCGTTAGCTGATAAATGCGACAAGGATTTTCATCGACTGTCAGAAACTTTCGGGATGCAAGCAGAATATATGGCGTCAAGGCTCACAACTGATTATGATGTGTTGCCAGATGCAGGAAGGCCACTCAGGGAGCCAACCTTCAACACTACTAAGGATTCCAAGGAGGTGCAGATTCACCCGACAGACCCAAAGAAAACGACGTCCATTGCAACAAACATGGACCTTGCATAGGAAAGCGCGCTCGTCGAGTTCCTCTGTGAGCACTGGAAAATCTTCGCATGGTGTCCAGCTGACATGCCAAGAGTACCCAGGGAACTTGCCGAGCACCACCTAAACTTGGATCCAGTAGCGAGACCAATCAAACAACCTTTGCGGCGTTTTTCGGAACCAAACCGCAAAGCCATGCTCGTCGAAATTGATCGACTCAGAGAAGCTGGTTTTATTAAGGAGATACATACAGAAGCCACGTGGGTAGCTAACCCAGTGCTGGTCCCGAAGAAAAACACGAAAGTCCTTCGCATGTGTGTCGACTTTACGTGTCTAAATAAACATTGTCCAAAGGATCAGTTTCCCCTCCCAAGGATCGATCAAATCATCGACTCCACGGCGGGATGCGAACGTCTTTCCTTCCTGGACGCATATTCTGGTTATAACCAGATCAGATTAAAAGAAGATGATGAAGTCAAGACAACGTTCATAACACCTTATGGCGTGTTTTGCTACAGAACAATGCCTTTCGGTCTGAAAACGCGGGAGCAACATATCTGCGGATGATGCAGAAGTGCTTGGCAACACAGATTGGAAAAACGTACAAGTGTACATTGACGATGTCGTCGTAACATCAAAAAAGGGGACAACATTGATCGAGGATTTGAAGGAAACTTTCGACAACCTTGACAAGTTTTGCCTTAAGCTGAACCCGACGAAGTGTTCTTTCAGGCGTCCCGCGAGAGAACTTCTCGGCTTCCTAGTATCAGCAAGAGGGATCGAGGCTAATCCAGAGAAAATCCAAGCCATCGTAACAATGAGGAAGCCGACAAAGTTGAAAGAAATACAACAGTTGACTGGGCGAGTCGCAGCATTAAGCAGATTCGTCGCCAGGCTAGGTGAGAAGGCATTGCCGTTCTACGCTTTGATTAAGCAAGGAGAGAAGTTTCAGTGGAACGAAGAGGCGGACAAAGCTTTCGAGGATCTCAAGCGCAAAATCTCGACACCACCAATCTTGGTGGCGCCTAGAGAGAAGGAACCCCTCTTGCTATACGTCGCAGCCACACCTCAGGTGGTCAGTACAGCTCTCGTAGTCGAAAGGGAGGAAGAAGAAAAACTCCATGGAGTACGAGAGGCCGATATATTTCATTAGTGAAGTATTATCGCCCTCAAAACAGCGGTACCCGCAGTACTCGAAGCTAGCATATGGAGTGTTTACAACAGCAAGAAAGTTGCGACACTATTTTTCGGTGCATCCGATAATAGTGGTCAATGAGGCGCCTTTATCAAATATATTAAACAACCCAGAAGCTACGGGCCGTGTCTCCCTTTGGGGAATAGAGCTTTCCCTCGGGACATCACGTACGAAAAAGAAAAGCAATAAAGTCGGAAATCATCGCAGAGTGGATGGAGCTACAAAATACGGGACCCCCAGATCTATCGAGAACCTGGACTATGAACTTCGATGGGTCCAAGATATTAGAGGGAGCTGGAGCAGGCGTGATACTAATATCACCCGAAGGCGACAAATTAAAGTATGTCTTACGGATGACGTTCCCAAATGCGTCTAACAATGAGGCAGAATACGAAGCTCTCATACACGGGATGAAGATGGCGAAGGCTTGTGGTGCAACCCGACTAAAAATCTTTGGTGACTCACAATTGGTGGCTCAGCAGGTCATGAATCAATGTGATGCAGTCAATGAAAGCATGATAGAATACAAGGAAATGTATAACGAGCTAGTAAAGCTGTTTGATGGATGTGAGGTAAATCACATCAGCAGGTTGAGCAATGATGAAGCCGATGTTCTTGCAAACATCGGGTCGCAGTGTCTCGCGATTCCACCAGGCGTGTTTTGGGAGGAAATAGCCGAGAGATCTACGAAGCCGACGAAACCAAAAAAGAAGGAGAAGGATGAGAAACCATCGGGGGCTCCAAAAGTAGCATCAGAAGAAGAAGAGGAACAAGACCTAATAATGATGGTGCAAATTCCATGGATGCAGGTGTACATATCATACATCCTAAGGAAAAGAATACCAGACGATCCAGTTGAAGCAAGGCGAGTTATTAGACGATCCAAAGCCTTTACTGTGGTTAAAGGGGAGTTATACAAGCGAAGTATTTTGGGGGTGTTACAAAGGTGTGTCACACCCGAAGAAGGACGGCTAATGTTGAAGGATGTACACGAAGGAATATGTGGTCATCATGCAAGCAGTCGAGCTATAGCTGCCAAGGTTTTCAGAGCAGGATTTTACTGGTTGACAGCATTCGAGGATGCAAAGGAAATAGTTCGTACTTGCGATGCGTGCCAAAGATTTGCCGCAAAACCATTCTCCGGCAGCAGAATTGATGCCAATACCGCTGTCATGGCCTTTTGCGCAGTGGGGCCTCGATATGGTGGGAAAATTACACAAAGCTTTGCCAGGAGGATACGAGTACATGCTTGTCGCTGTCGACAAATTCATGAAGTGGATAGAAGCAAAGCCGATAAATTCACCAGACGGAGCGTTTGCAATCAAGTTCGTGAAAAGCATTGTCTTTCGGTTTGGAGTACCTCATAGTATCGTCACGGACAATGGCAGTAATTTTACATCCAAGGAATTCAAGGCATATTGTGCGGAGGTAGGCATCAAACTACACTTTGCATCAGTTGCGCACCCGCAGACTAATGGTCAAGTCGAGAAAGCCAATGGTATCATCTGCAATGGTATCATCTGCAATGGTATCAAGAAGCGTCTGCTGGCACCGTCGGAGAAAGCGCGACATACTTTGCAAGAGGAGTTGCCTAGTGTGTTGTGGAGTATTCGAACAACGCCAAATACAGCGACACAAGAAACTCCGTTTTTCCTGGTCCATGGAGCTGAAGCAGTAATGCCGATAGAAATAGAACATGATTCTCCAAGAGTAACGGAATATGATGAAGAGGCATCAAGGAAAGCATTAGAGGATGATGTCGATGCACTGGATGAAGCTCGAGAGGAAGTGTTATCGCGGGTCACTAAGTACCAGCAAGATCTGAAAAACTACCACAGTCGACGATTGCGACCACTATCCCAAGTAGGTGACTTAGTTCTTCGGCTGACAAAAAAAGCCATGAAAAACTCGAGTCGCCGTGGCTTGGCCCTTATATCGTCACAGAAGTAATAGAGGGAGGAGCATATAGAATCAAGGACAAGAAGACACGAGTCACCGAGCCAAATCCTTGGAACGTAGCGCAGCTCAGGCGTTTCTACGCCTAGAAGTGGAAATATAGTCTTCCTTGTAAACATACAATGTACTGAAACGCCCGCGAGTTTTCAGACGCACTCTTTTCCTTTTTCAGGGCACCGAGTGGGGCTGGAAAAGGTTTTTAATGAGGCAGACTTGTGGTGCTGCAATATAATAAAGATAGTAGAGATATACATCTTTTTCTTTGACAGGCTTGGGGGCTTGCGCCCAGAAGATACAATATATATATACAATATCGACGAATACAACTTGCAAAAATACTTCGCCTTGGTGCAAAGCACCTCGCAAAAAAAAATGACGATACAAAATAGTGGTCAACAAAAAAGCTCGGGGGCTAACACCCGCAAATATAGTACACTCAATATAATTTATTTTTCCTTGGTTCAACCTCGCATATACAATAGAGAAAATCGCCACCAAAACGCTCGGGGGCTTGACGAGGAAAAATAAAAATATCTAGTGGCTTTACAATATAGATTATGTTTACAACATACAAGATGCAACTCCTGAGAAAATTCGACAAGCTAAAAAAGAAACTCTCAATTGCTGCCTAGTATATCATCTATGGTCATCCGTTCATTATTTGCAGTACGAGTACTATGTTCAGCATAGCTGCCCTTCACAAAGAACTCAGCGTCCATCCGAAGGAGTTCATCCATCATCTCTTCTGCGACAGGGGTCACAATGTCATCAATTTTGCCAATGTTCCTCTTCCTTTTCGCCATCTTGGCCAGGCACTTGGCAACAATTCGACTCATGTCTAACTTGGGATAGCAGATTTGTATCATCATCATAGCAAATCAGGCACCGGCAGATAGTTGGGCCTGCACAAATCCATGGATTCGAGGTGTATCCCGAAATTTATCCATCGAAGCGAGGAAGGGTTTACGGCATCTTATTGCGCGGGAACATGGTGCTGTAAACTAAGGACAATGTCCTTGTACAGAAGTCAAGGAAATCACGGACCTGACCCGCACGATCTTGAAATCTGACGATTTGGCGGGTACATTCAGGCGTAACCCAAAAGTTGGAACCGTGTTCTTCGGCAAGTCTGAGAAGCACATTGGATCGGGCTTCAACACGTTGATCCTCGGCAGCGGTATCCAAAAATTAACCTGTTTCAGTGGAAAAATCAGTAAGGAAGGAAGAATAGCAAGAATAAAATCAAACACGGTCAAGTGAATGAAGTGTACCTGTCATATCCAAGCTGGAGTCATTCATCAGTTGAAGCATGTAATTTTCTCGCGAAAAAGCTTCGGCAGCCTCAGTAACCGCGGCCTCTTTCTCAGCTATAGCATCCTGAGCCTGCTGAAGCGCAATTTTTTCCCTCTCCAGCGATTTTCGAGACTGCTCCATTGTCATAAGTACTTGCTTCTTCATAGACTACAGTTGTTGCCGAAGTTCTTCCAAGTCTTGTGCCGAACCCTTACTCGAGGAATCTTCAATAAGTTCATCAGCAACAGGTGTTTTCTTCAAACAGGATGAAGCAGGAAAAGCAACGGAAGGACGAGGAGTTAAAGTGTAGTTATCAAATACCAACTGGAAATAAAAGTGCGACATCAATCATCAAGCAAAATAGATTTCCATTGATCTTCAAAGTATTTACAAGTTCTTGCAAGAGTTGGGATCCTAGTAAACCAACAGTGCGCTGTCGCAAACTACATCTATGGCGACAGACGTCAAAAGAGAAAAGAAAGAAAAAAGGCAGGCAAGACGGTCTACTTGACCTCTGGCTTGGAAGAGCTAGGAGCGGGAGTTGGTTTGCATCCGAGGTAGGCGAGAATTTTCTTTGAGTTTGGCTTGGCAGCCTTAATCAGCGACTGCCACCTCTTCGTCTCCATCTCCTTCGTGTCGCCAACTTTTGCCCAGTCGACATCTTGTTGGCTATCAGCAACCAAGGCGATAGTGCCTTCAACACTAGCTTTCAAGCTTTCTTGGCGAAGTTTGAGCCCAAGATCTTCTTGAGAATTGAAACACTTAGCGAGAGCAGTGAAAGTCGTGGGTTCTTCCTTCTTCGTGAAGAAGTAAGGAAAAAGCTGCGATAGACCTGTCCTAGCTTCGGCAAGGCCTTCGCGCGCCTCATCTCCATGGATCTCAAGGAGGGAAAGCGCGTCAAGAAGGCGACCACCTTCAGGATTTTCCAGATCATAATCTTGCTGCGTCTTCCCTAAAAAAGTAAAAGGAGGTTGTCAAGAAAAAGCGACCAAGGACAAATATGACGACTCGAAGAAATAGCAAGGATTTGATTACTTACTAACAAAACGTCGACTTTGCGACTCCAAGCGAGCCACAATTTCTGTTTCACGAGCAGACTGATGAGCTATATTTTCGCTCAAAGAAGTTTTCGTGTCATGAAGTCTTTTTCGAAGATCTTCGACGACGGCAGCATCTGCTTCAGCTTTCTGGCGAGCTTTTTCTCTTTGCTCTAACTTGATAGCAAGAGCGTCAGCACGTTTGTTGGATTCCGCAAGATTTCTGGCAAAATAAAAGATAGTAAAATGTTATGACAAAATAATGGAGTATGTTTAGCAGAAGAAGCAGATAAAAAAAGAGTACCTTCAAGCTTCTTGGCATGGTCACGGTACCCGATGAATTGGGTACCGAGACGGATAAATTCCTTCATCAAAGGCTGAAGAGAAGACCAAAGGAAAAGAGAAGTCAATATAGGAAGTGAAAGTTCGACAGCACCTAGCAAGAAACAAAGGGGAGTTGAAAGTACTGAAATGCTCGGAACGTAAAAAAAAGAGAGAGTGAAAAACTTACATCATCCAATGAAGGAGTCGTGGAACTACCAGTTAACAGGATAGGCTCCTTGGCTGGTTCTACCCTAGCTCTCTTTGGGGAAGAGGCTCGAGGGCTCGCAACTGGCGTTGGATGCTCTGTGTCTTGTTGAGGAGGCGAAGTTTCATCCCCATCAGGTTGAGCTTCAGAGACAACTAAAGTACGGGACGTGCTCGTTCGAGTAGTCGCGTCAATAGGTGTATTTTCATCCTCGTCGCCACTACAACAAATAAAGCGACAAGATAAGAAACAATATAGACAAAATATCGAGAACAAACAAGCAATAGCAGCAAGAATTTACGAGCTGAGAAGAGCATCTTCATAAGGATTGAAAGTTTTCCTTCCAGCATCAGGAACAACTTCTTCGGCACGCGAAGCGCCAGCTTTGGAGGTGCCGGAATCGACAACCTTGTCCCTTTTTCTCTTGTTCTTTGGAGAAGCAGCTGGGGGAGGAGAGTGTGTCGATGCGGTAGCCGCGGTTTCAACTTCCTTTTCAGAGGATGCCGCGGATTTTCGAGAACCCGCGATTTCACTCTCAGGGCGAGAAGTACCCTGGTTGTCGTCGGTGACAACAGCCTGTTCTTCGACTTCCCCACCTTCGGGAAGGGGAGGAAGAGGCGACGCAGTTTTATGGTTTTGGACAAGATAGAAAAAAGTATCGACATGGATTTATATCAGTAACAGCAGTCGAAGAAATAGCAGGACCAAAAGAGAAAAGAAAAGAGTGCATGAATAAACAGATGATAAAAATATATTACCTGCGGGAGCGCGTTGGTGGCGCTATATGGCATCACACGGCAAGATGACGGGACGGTGTCTTTCTTGCTAAGCGACGAGATCTTTCGGACAAGTTTTTCTAAGTCCTTGACCGATAAATCTGTCGACAGGCGATCCACATCTTCATCGCCAGCATACATCCAAAGGTGGTTTTTGCGAGCTTGTAGAGGCTGCACCCTAATCCTAAGGAAATACGCCGTGATTTGGATACCCGACAATTCTTGTCCACGAGTATTTTGAAGCTGGTGGATGCGTGTCATCAGCGCCTCTGTCGCCGCTTTTTCTTCGTCGCTAGCCTCTGCATCCCAGGACCGACGGCGACAGATTTTTCCGGTGCCATCAAAAGGGGGAATGTTGTCTTCAACTGAGCCATGGTTCTCCTCGTGGATATACAACCATTTTTTGCGCCACCCTTGAACTGAGTCAGGGAATTTGACGTCAAAGTACTCGACATCAGGGCGAACGCAAATAACAACGTCGCCTATGTTATAGGCAACGTTGACAGAGCCATTACGGCGACAGAGAAAAATGCGTTTCCATAAAGCCCAGTTAGGCTGGACTCCAAGGAAAGATTCGCAAAGAGTGATGAAGATCGAGATGTGGAGGATGGAGTTGGGAGTAAGATGGTGAAGTTGCAATCCGTACACAAAAAGCAACCCCCGTAGAAAATTGTGAATGGGGGCAGAAAGGCTGCGGATGAGGTGGTCAACGAAACTGACCCGATACTCCATAGGAGGGGATGGATAGCTTTCTTCGCTGGGGAAGCGCAGCGTGTCTTGCTTCTTGCTGATCCCAAGTTTCTTCAGCAAATTGATATCTTGGGGGGAGATTTTGGATCTCTCCCACTCAGTGCTCCCCAGATCCGCGATTGCCATCTTGGACTCGGGAGTACTGTGCCTGGTGAGTCTCCGAGGTGGCATCAACAATGGCGCAGGCGAAAAGCGTGAGTGTGGTTGAGCTCAAGATGTGTTGGGCGGAATGGGGCATTTTTGCAGAGGAAAGCAGAGGTGCGGCGTGAGTGAAAGGGCGAACGGAGGAAGAAGATGACCTTAAATAGAGAATCGGCGAAACGACACACCGTTGGATGGAAAAATTGTGATATGGATGCTGTACACGTGGACAAGGGGTAAAAACGTATTTTCACTGTGAAGGAAAGGAACAGGCGCTATAGTGCGTGCGCCAGAAAAAGCGGAGGACGTGTGTCCCCCACTTGCACGACGTGTCAAATTGATGAGGGTTACGGGCCCGCAAGACGAGAGAGAGCGTTGCTCGCGTCTTCTTGATACATTGATCGTGGCTATCGTCAGCACTGACATCACTTTATCAATGAAAAAGATCGGCTTTGATAATGCAAACATTGGCGACAAAGGATAATCTCGAGAGCCTTTGATCAAATACAAGTTTTTGATCAAATGCTCGGGGGCAACTTTTGAAGAAGGAAATTTCGGGTGTGACGAAATAGAAATGGCGAGAGCCTATGATCAAATACAAGCATTTGTTCATAGCCTCGGGGGCTACTCCCATCGGGAGCGCTGATCGCGCACCCGATAGATATGAAAAGCTCGAAAAAGAATAACAATATAGCGATAGAAGGTACTAATTTGTTGAGCCTACAACCAAGTACAAGTCCTTGGCTGTAGCCTCGGGGGCTACTCCCATCGAGAACGCTGTTCGCGTGCCCGATGAAATTATTAAAAAAAAAAGAGAGAAGAAAAAAGAAGAAGTGAGCATATTTCGAGTTATACAAATAACTCTACATATACTCCCATCGGGAAGGCAAAATAAGTCATCCGTTGACTCAATAAAATGTGCTATTCCAGCAGCCGAAAAAGCACTCGACAATATATTCTCGGAGCGCCAAAGTCGCGAATAATCTCTCGAATGCCGCAAAACTTTGCGAAGGTAAGACCCCGGATCCGTTCGAGCTGCGTGGCACCGTCTCCGACGTCGGTTTGCTACTTTTTCCGTATCAACAGATACGAAGAAAAATCCTAACAGACGCGTTACGTACCCGATAAAATATGACTGGGACTCGACAGAATGGTAAGACCTTAAGCGGCACCTGTCGAAGTTAACACCAGTATCCCGAGATCATGTCCAGGGACATGATCTTGAAGTAGGTTTTTGCGGATTGCCACTAGAGCAATTAACTAGTTCCTGATCCGTCAGATGAACTAGCCCCAACAACCATTATCCATGTACAATATATAATTGTGTGTCTAAAGATATGCAATAAAATCGACAAGGTTATTGGATGATTGTAAAGTTGGAGATTTTCCCTGATTCTTCGATTCAAGCACAATCTCGGGGGCTATCGACATAGGCATCCCCAATGGGCCTGCCGAAGATGGTACCGGGATTTATCGAAGGCCCACAAGTCGAAGAATATGAAGATCGGAAGCCCAATTGATGTTAAGGAAAGTTAGAGTTGTATTAGGAAATATAGAGACTTGTAATTTTACGGGACGGGTTAGAAACCCTCCCGGACTCTGTAACTTGTGTATTACGAATCCCTCGGCTCCACCTCCTATATAAGGGGGAGTCGAGGGACGAAGAGAGGATCGAATCAATTGTCAACAGAACCCTAGTTTCTTAATCGTCGAGTACTTTTCGGCTGAAACCTTCGAGATCTACTTGCCCTCTACTCCCAACGAAACCCTAGTCTACAATACGTAGGCATTGATAAGTTAATACCTTGTAACTTGGTGCTCTTTCTGTATCTCAATCTCAGCAGATTTTAGCATGGAGAAGAGTTCAGGTAACTCCTTGTTCATGTTCTGCATGTTGTAGTTCATCACAAAGTTCTTGTAACTTGGTGGCAGTGATTGGAGAACACGATGAATACCCAGCTGGTTAGGGATTATTATCCCCAAGTCACTGAGCTTCTTCGCGTGTCCGGACATAGCGAACACGTGCTCACTAACGGAGCTGCCCTCTTCCATCATACAGCCAAAGAACTGTTTCGAGGCCTCATAGCTCTCCACAGTCGCATTAGTTTCAAATATAACCTTGAGCTCATTGATCATATCACAAGGGTCGTGGTGCTCAAAACGCTTTTGGAGCTCTGCCTCTAGGCTGCACAGAATGGCACACTGAACTTGAGAGTAGCGAGTCACCCGAGTCTCGTAAACATTTTTTACATCCTCAGATACTACATGTGGTGCACTACAAGAAAAGTTCTGATAGACAACGTCCCAAAATCGTCCACTAAGGGCCATTTTTCGTCGCCTATGGGCCTAACCCGACGATATGGGTTCTGTTGTCGAAACTGCGTCGAGCAAAGTCCTACGATGTTTTTCGGTCCGTCGTGCTTGGGCGCCCTTCCGCCACGGAAAATCGGATCGTTGCGAAGTGTTTCCGGGAGCCCGTTGACTGCCGACGTCATGCAAGCCGACACGTGGCGACGCCGTTAGCTGGCGGTTAACGGCGTTAACCAGTTGAAACCCCGTGGTAGATGGTAGGCCCACACGAGGCCTGCCACGTCTTAAGCGGGCCAGCCCATTAAGTTTGCGGGCCGGGCCAGCTGACTTAGTTTGACCGGTCAACTATATAGCTGGGCTGGTCCATTAGTTACGTGGGCCGGGCCTAACCTCTAAGGTTGGTCGGTCAAAACTTAAATGGGCCGGCCCACTAAGCATGTGGACCGGGCCGAATGCACTCGTTTGACCGGTCCAACGAGCAAAAGGGCCGGCCCACAAGACATGTGGGGCCCACTTTCCTATTATCGGACCAGCCCATTTAACAAGTGGGGTCCACCTTAAAGCAAGTGGGCCGGCCCAAGCAGTTAGTGGGCCGGCCCAATTAGCATGTGGGTCCCACTTTCCTGCTATCGGGCCGGCCCATTTAGTACGTGGGGTTATACCTGGCCATGGGCAGCCCGGCCCGGTCGGCCCGGCCCGGTCGGCCCGGCCCGGCCCGAAACTCTCGGGCCAAGCCCGAACCGACCATGCTTGTGGGCCGGGCCTGGGCCAGATTTTTTGGCCCGATGGTCAGCATGGGCTGGGCCTGGGCCATCATTTTGTGCGATTTAAGGAAGCGGCCTAGCCCGAGGCCCGAGGCCCGACGGGTTTTCCTTACGATGGGTCGGGCTTGGGCCAAGATTTCTGGCCCGACGGTCGGGCCGGGCCGGGCCTGGGCCGAGATTTTCCGCGTCGGGCCTTGGTCGGCCCGACCCGAGGCCCGGCCCGGCCCGAGAAATGCTCAGGTATACGTGGGGTCCACAATAGATCAAATGGGCTGGCCCAACAAGCTAGTGGGCCGGGCCAAAAACACAGGTGGGTCCCACTTTCCTGTTAAAGGGCCGGCCCATTTAGTATGTGGGGTCCACCATATAGCAAGTGGGCTGGCCCAACAAGATAGTGGGCCGGCCCAATAAGCAGGTGGGGCCCACTTTCGTGTAAACAGGCCGGCCCAGTTAGGAAGTGGGGTCCACTATAAAGCAAGTGGGCTGGCCCAACAGGTTGGCGGGCCGGCCCAATAATAAAAGTGGGCCCACTATCGTGTTAACGGGCCGGCCCAAGTAGCCTGTGGGACCCATCGGGATGGCCCAATAAGTAGGTGGGTCCCACTTTCCTATTACAGGGTCGGCCCAGCTAGTGAGTGGGGTCCACGTAAAGCAATTGGGCTGGCCCAATAAGTAAGTGGGCAGACCCAATCTGTTGTAAGGCCCTGGTTGTTTGACTAGTCAACTTGCATTAAATTTCATGAGCCTAAAATCTGATATCAATGATACACACAATTACATACACAAATAAAATAACTAGGAAAATTACAAGGCAATTAATATGCCCAAATAAAAAATTACATAGAATCATTGAGGACTTCTATTAGCATCATCAATAACACGTTGACATTTGGCAATCGCCTTGATTGAATCTTGTGTACACTTTGTCAACATATCAGCTACAGATCTTAAAGCAGCAATACCATGTTTTTTATAAAGTACATCCTTGAGATATTTACTGTTTGATGAAAGGAATGGTCTAGGTTGACGGCTATGAGAAGATGCATCAGAACAAAGATCAGAACTTTTTGTGGGCCTCTCTTCTGATGAAGATTGCTTCATCACAACTGCAATCTGATAATAATGCAAAAAGAGTTAAACGATGAACTATGCAAACATGTATTAAGCATTGTCGATATGAGATAGTCACAAGTACTAAGCACGGACTTACATTATATCGTTGCATAGGCTCACCCGGAACCTTTTTGCCCTCTATCTTCTACTAAGGACTTCTTCATTACAACTGCATTCTAGTAATATTGCAAACATAGTTACAACAGTGAACTATTCAAACATTTACTATGCAATGTAGATATAAGATAATAACAAGTTGCATAAATAAGACAATGTATGGAACTTGTACTAAGCACGAACTTACATCATAATGTTGCACAGGGTCGCTACGGATCCTTTTTTGGCGACTATCTTCTAATGATGATCTGCTTCATTAAAACTGCATTCGGTAATATTGCAAACATAGTTACAACAATTAACTATTCAAACATGTATTACGCAATGTAGAGATCAGATAACAACATGTTGCAGAAATAAGCACAAGATAAGATAAGATGCATGTACTAAGCACATACTGGCTCGCTGCAGGTCCTTCTCTTGCGTGCACTAGTCGTGGTCGACATGTCTGTCATTTTAGGTTCAGCCATCAAGTGAAATGCTAATCCTCCTGCTCCATTGTCCTTAATCTGTGTTTAGATATCACATTTAAGACCAAGTCAGCTGGTTTCAAATAACAAAAAACTTGAGCTGCCAAATGAATAAGCCAATATTTACCAGATATCAGATTAAAACCAACTAGATGTTGCTTTGCATGAGATACGAATTTCAGACATTCAGATTTAGAGTAGGGTAATGCCAAGGTTTTCCACATAAAGTAAACTGGCATTAAGAATGACCAAATATCAGGTTCAAATCACGTTCGCAGTTGCTCCAAGACAAGCATATCAAATAGGCAGAAACATAGTAAAGCATGAATGGCATTGCTATGGCAGGGTTCCAAGTGTTAATCTCTTGCATAAGGAACAATGCATATAGGTTATAGATAATAACGGAAGTAAACTGCCAAAATTACCAACCAAAAACTCAGATTCCAACCTTCCCTAGCGTCCCCGTTGTTAATGTTGGATGTTCTAATAAGTGGTTTGCATGATCAATCCCTAGGAAAAATAACATTGACAAGTTAGTCTACGATAATACAAAGACCAGACATGCACGCAGCAATAACTATACAAGCTGTGCGACAGGATCATTCATGGAAAAAAATAGCTATAAGCTAAAGACGAGGTATAAGAGCAAGCAGATTGGAAATGCACATAGCATGATTACAAAAGCAGTGTGAGAATAGCAGGCACGAGAAAACAGCTAGCGGCTAGCGGTGAGGTAATGACGTGGTATAAGAACAACCAGATTGGAAATTCCCATAGCATGACTATAAAAGCAGTGCGACAATATCATGCAGTACAAAAACAGTTGGCAGCAAATGAATGGGTATAAGGCCATAAATATGTGGATGCACACAGGTGTCAGTAGAATGAACAGGATGGTAGCGACCGGATAATGCTTTTGTACTGTACAATATTTAAACGAACTTCATGCGAAGCAACACATCAAGAAAGTTAATGGCATATGAGATCCGCAAATAACTACACAAAACATGGCTAAAGAAACACCGCGATCTAACGGGCCAGCGTACTAACCAAGCTGCGGCGGGGTGGACGGGGCGGCAACTTGCATTCCGGCGGCGGCGAACGCGGGAGACGATGAATCGACCCTGTTTCGAGTAGAAGTGGGCGTTAGTGAAGCGGATCTGGTTGGTCGGCAAGGGATTCGGTGAAGTTGATACAGCCGCTGCGCCGAGGTAGTCGGTGGAATAGATCGGCTTCTGTGGAGGGGGGGCCGCGGTGAAGTAGACCCGGTTCCGTTGGAGAGGATCTGGTGCATCGACAGGAAAGGCGTTGATTGCTACGTTGTGGATGAGGTCGGCGGTGAAACAGATCCGTCGGTGGCGAGGTCGGTGGTGAAGCAGATCCGTCGGTGGCGAGGTCGGCGGTGAAGCAGATCCGTCGGTGGCGAGGGCGGCGGGGGAGCGGATCAGGTAGGTGGACAGCCAACACGATCAAGGCTACGCTATGGAGGAGTATGCCGGCGGCGAAGCAGATCTAGTACTGTAAAGAGTCAGAGCTTTGGCGTGTGAGAGTATTTTTGAGCTAATGGGGCAAATGGTTGGTGGGTGGGTGTGGGCCTGTGGGGAGGGTTCGGGATCTAGGCAAGATATTTCATTGTTACCGAATGAGCCCTCCATGGTCGGTGGGTTGTAGCTTCCGGACCAGGGTTAAAAGGGTAAAACTGGTCACGGGATTTTTGAATGGATGCGGCGGGATGATTTGGCGCGCGGCCGAAATTTTCAGTTTCAAGCTGCGAGCAGAACGACGAAAATAATGGTATTCCTCAGGGAGCTCTCATTTCTTCCTCTTCTCTTTCTCTCTCGAGTCTCTCCCACTCCCCCGACTCCTCTCCCCCTTCTCTCCGGCGGCCTCGCCGGCCGGAGACGAGGCTGACTTCTCTCTGTATATCGTACACCCTCCGAACTAAATTAATTGATTCAACTTTCCTTAGACGTGTATGTATCTAGAGTAAAAACATGTGTGGATACATCCATATTTAGATAAGCAAAGTTGAGTCAGCTAATTTGGATCCGAGGGAGTTAGTGTTGTTGTAAGCTTAGATCCGAGTGTTTCCCATGAGCGAGAATGACGCAATGCGGTCGGGGATCTAGTCATCGGCTTCGAGATCCGGCCTATGGTGAATCCGGCGGATCAGATCCGGCGGATCTTGCCGGCCAAACCCCGATCCGGTGCCATCAAGGTGATGGCGCTAATGGTGAGGCTTGCTTTGGTCGATGCTTCAGATCTGGCCAATGGGGAAGTCAAGTCGCTAACGTTCACAAGCTCGGGGCATACGACGGCGTCATCCGTCTTGCCCGTGAACATCTTGGCCTTTCGGCGGCCCTTCTCGAGCCAATATGTCGTTGCTTGAGGCCCTTCTTCTCCTTCATCCTGGCGACTACCAGCGACACCATCCCAAGTGGTGCGTCCCAGGCGACGGAGTTGCTGGAAAGGATGCGTAGCAGAGATCTGATGTGTGGTCGAGAAGGACTCGATTGATTTTCTTCTATATGTTTTGGGGTCCTTTTTGTAAAGTTGCAGGTCCTATTAGTTATTGTTGCGGTCAGAAACCCACCGGCGGGTAGCGACGGGCAACACCGTAGAGCCGGGAACAACTCAGGGCTGCGGCTGGCCCTGGTCCCTCTGAGCGACGGCCCGCAAAGCCTTCTGCGCACACGTCCGATGCTGATGCAAGGGCGTGCCACCTGACCTATACCTGGCCAGGAAGGTGTTGGATGATGCCTCGCTTAGTTTCATGCATGGCATACACGTAAACATTAAATACGAGCCTCGATCGGCTCTCAGGTTATCCTGTGAATCGGCTCAAAGAGCCGATCCACCTATGATTCGTACAAGGTGTCCGAATATATGGTGGTCCTGCTTGATCAAGATAAAGCTAAAGAGATCTACGACGATTTAGGGTTTTCACCGCATAATCGGATCATCCTACTCACGATTGGGCCTCGCGCTCGCGTACGGTGATCGTAAGCCGATCCTAGACAGGGCCTAAAAACCAACACGAGGTTGATCCCCGGAACATCCTGTCTAGGGCTAGCAAACTACACCCTACACGCCGCTGGATCCTCCAACCCTTTGTAAGGCCTAACTATTGCGGATATTAAACTAATCCTTGAAGAACAAGGAGCAACCGTAACGGATTGGATCTACTCAACGATGATCAAGCGGGGTGCCGCCCCTACACCTAAGATAGGTGTAAGGGCGGCTAGATGCATAAGGGTTGCACTACGACAGCATATGATACGAAGAACAATGCTAACCCTAACACATCTAAGATAACTACGTTGCTCGCCATCAAAAAGGCTTCAGCACGAGCAACGCATGAACAACGAAATAAGCTTATGCTGCCTAGATCGCAAGTCTAGGCAGCATGGTGCTTACCAGGAGAAACCCTCGAGACGAAGGAGTTGGCGATGCGCCGAGATTGATTTGTGTTGAACGTTGGTTGTTGTTTATTTCATAAACCCTAGATACATATTTATAGTCCGGGGGACTTTCTAACGTGGGAATAATCCCAACCGTGCACGAGGCAAACTCTAACTAACCGACACGTAATCTACTATGTTACAGATACAAGGGCAAACTAGCCCAAACTTTGCATATAAGGCCGATTCACGTATTTCTTCCGTATATAATCTTCAAGCCCATCTTGATCGCGGCCCACCTCTGATCCGGTCAAATTCTGGTGATAACACATGCCCCCCTGGTTTTGGAAATGTCATTTCCAAAATCATTACACTTTTCCTTCGTCGGGTCATGTCGTGGCAGAGCAGAACTGCTGCAGTATCCTTCATCACGATGCCTTGCCTCTTCCACTTCTCCGCGTGGCCTGCGAATTTTTTTTTTCTGTTGGGCACCACTTCCTCGGAAACTGCTGTGGCATTGAATCTTCACCATATCCCCTTTTATTTAACTGTTCCAGACAGTTTGCTTCTCCTTCATCCTCCTCGCATTAGCACCCAAAAAACCCTCCTGCGCCACCATGTCTTCTTCCTCCTCTTCCTCTTCCGGTCTCTCCTATGGGTCTTCCTCCTCCCGCGAGACGCCGGAGGACATCCGCGCACCAGAAGAATGGGACCAGGAAGACCACGCCTCCTCCATCTGGTCCGAGGACGATCAGTCCTTGACCAGCGGGGATGAAGATCTCCAGTTCCTCGCCGACGGGGAACTGGAATCGGAAAGCGAGGATGACCTGTTCCCCTGGGACGGTTGCCCCTCCTCTGAAGAAGAGGAAGGGGAAGACGACGACGACGACTCCCTCGAGGGCTACCCGCCGGCGAAACGCCTCCGCATGTGGTGGGACGATGACAGCAGCGATGATGAAGAGGAGGATGAAGCTCCCGTAGAGGGCTACGGGAACAGCGACGAGGAGCCCATCGGCAGCAGTGCCGATGATAGCTCCGAGGATGACGACGAGGGCAGCGATGGCCCGTAGACTAGGATCTACTAGTGTAGGTCTAGTAGTAGTAGATTGGTCAACAGACCCTTCTTTTGTTCTTCCTTCTTTGAGCAATCGGCTCTTTCTTTGTAAGAAATCCTGTTCATTAATGAAGAAGTTTCCCCAATTTGATTTTGCCGATTTCTTTTAAGCCGATTCTCACTGAGCCGATGGCAACGCATCGGTTTCTCATAATCCGTCCTTCATCCCTTCGACCACGGGGTGATCGCGAACTTGGTCAAAACTCAATAAGCCGATGTCAGCGCATCAAGCCCTCATGATCTATCTTTCATCTTTTCGACCAATGAGTTCGAGTTCTGCTGGATCACCACCCTTGACGAAAATCGCGACGCAGGACTAGCCGATGGCCACCCAATCGGCTTCCAAAAACAGAGCATCCACCAGGCCAGCTGCCCCCCGAGCCTCAGTCGAGGTGAAGACAGTGATGCGGACACGCAGAGAAAACTGCCACGCAGAGTCAGCCAGAGCCGATCACCTCGGACAGTGATGCGGACACGCAGTGAGGCCCATCTTGATGCCTTCTGTCGTAGTGCAGAATGAGATTGGTTCTGCTGAATTCCTCTGACACCGAGCTGGAGGTCCTTGCGTTTTGAACACGTAACTGGTAGATCCTGTGTCATTGTGCTAGAGTCGATGGCCATGCATCGGCTTTGTTCCTGCGTAATAATTTTTTTTACGGGCCGATTTTTCTATCGGCCCCCAATGTTTCACTGCACATGTATTGCACATGTTCATCTGATTAGGTGCCCCCCGAGCCGATTCTGCCAGTTAACTGCTGAAATCGGCTCTGCGATTAGCCAAGGCACTCTCAGCGAACGTCGGCTTGATTAGGACAAGTGTGGACTTCTTCCAGCGCATCAGCCGACGCAAACCCATTGCCCATTAGACCGACGTTGAACCCAGGCAGAATGAATGGTGAGGATATTTTTGGCCGATTGCTGGAATCGGCCTCCCTATTGATCGAAGCGCTCAATGAAGGTTTTGTAATGTTCCTTCATAGATCCTTGGGGGCCGATCCCAAGGATCGGCCTCGCCACATTTGCTCATCGGTTTGCTCTCGCTACACGGCCGGGCCAGTGTATAAGACCAACCTAGCCCCATCCTGTGTCACGTTGATGTGCTCGCAGTCGTCGAAATTAGGTGCCTCGTGTAATCCTGGAGCACCAAACTCCGTTGGAAGGACGAGCACCATGTTTGTGCCAGCCGATGTCTCATCATCGGCTTTCCTTTGCTTGGGGCGCCACTCCATTTTTCGTGGTCGACCCTCTTCATCCAGGGTTCGCCGGATCTTTGCGGCCGGATCGGGTCGCGCCTTCCTTAGCGTGTGCAGGTATAACCTTTCGGCTTCCTCCAAGCCGCGCAATCGCTGAACCCTACGCTTTTGGGAATGGCTGAGTCCATCGAGGCACCACCTTGGCCGGTGGTACTGTCTTCTTCTTCTTCTCCCTCGTCTTCCAAATCCTCAAGATCTTCCATCCGAGGGGACTCGCGCGTTTGCTTCGAGGCGGGAGAGGCCCTAGGCGCTTGAACACGGACACGTTAGCTGCATCCTTCTTCTTTTGTTTGCATTCTGGCGCGTTGCCGATTGTTGGCAATCGGCTCATTCCTGAATCCAAGCAGTGTCTGAAGAAGGGGCAGTCCCAGTGCCTATCCTCGTCGTCTTGCTCCCTCGACTTTTCCTTGGCGTGGCGCTCATATCGCTCCTCGTTGCGATCATGCCGACGACGTCTCCTGTCGTCCCTAGCCAGACGATCTTTTTCATCATCGTCGTTGTATCGCCGGCGTTGGTCGTATTGACCCACATACTTGTTGAGGAGGTGATCAGAGAGAGGTCGCTGATATCTTACGTTCCTCACTTCTCCCCCCTGTGATGTAGCGCTTGCCATCGTGGCGGAGCCGATCGCGTGGAGCGACTTCCTCTGTGTCCTTGCTATGAGAGCAGCTGCCCTCATCTCCGTCCTTGCCAGAGTGGTGTCCAGGTCCTACCATGTTGATGCTGAACGAGGATCCTGGCTGGCAACCTTCAGGGTAAGTGCATTCCACCATGTTAACGGTGGGGAAGGGGTGGGTGTCGACCTTCATGGCGTACTGGTTGAAAATCAGACGTCCTTGCTCTATCGCCATTTGGATCTGCTGACGCCACACCCTGCAGTCGTTGGTGGCATGGGAAACCGAGTTATGCCATTTGCAGTATGGCTTTCCGTTCAGCTCCTGCACCGTGGGGATCTTGTGGCCTTCGGGCACCTTCAGCTGCTTCTCCTTGAGTAAGAGGTCGAAAATCTGCTCAGCTTTGGTCACGTCGAAGTCGAACCCTTTTGGAGGACCTTGTGGCTTAACCCACTTACAGGACACGGGGCTTGCCGCCCGAGTCCATTCAGCCACTGCTACCTCTTGATCTCCCGCAACACCTTCATCCTCATCTGCCTCAACCAGGGCCACCGCACGCTTGAATTTGTCCTGGTAAACATCTGGGTGGCGCTGTTCATATGCTCGACGCCTTCGCACCATGTGCGCCAATGAGAGGTAGTCTCGCTTGGGAGGCCACGTCCTTGATCGATGATGAGAGACCCACCACCGCCAACTCGATCGCTTCTTTTTCACTTACGTGAACCGAATAGCATCGGTTCCTAACGGTCCCGAAGCGCTGGATGTATTCCGACACCTGTTCCCCGCGCTTCTGTCGTACTTGTGCTAGATCGGCAATACCAGCCTCGGAAGCCTCTGAGTGATACTGCTCATGGAACTGCTCTTCCAACTGCTTCCAGGTCTGGATTGAGTTCGGTGGCAGCGATGTGTACCACCCGAAAGCTGATCCTGTGAGGGACTGTGCGAAGAACCTCACACGCAGCTCGTCTGATGCTGAGATCGTGCCCAGCTGTGCCAAATATCGGCTCACATGCTCGATGGAGCTGGAACCATCTGACCCATTAAACTTGGTGAAATCAGGGAGCCGATATTTGGGTGGTAGTGGGATCAATTCGTACTCATTAGGGTACGGCTTGGAATAGCCGATTGTCCTCCTTTTCGGCATCATGCCGAACTGATCTTTCAGGATCGTACAAATCTGATCCGCGGTGATGGCTGCGAGCGTCGAACTCCGAAGATTCGCCGGAGTGGCATACTTAGCCAGCCATGCTTGCTTTTCCAGCTACGAGCCAACTGCAGGAGCTGGGCTCTGGAGGTTTGTCGGAGTGGCGTACTTAGCTAGCCACGTCTGCTTCTCAAGGTCTGTCCCCGACGTTCCTCCTGCTGTTCCAGAAGTCCCTGCTGTTGCAGCCTGGTTTGAGAGTGCCCAACTACTGCAGTCCGGCACGTAGGCGCACGTGTATCCGTGGGGGATCTCCTTGGGCGCCTCATGTAAGAATTGGTAGTCACTAGGGTCACCACCAATCTTGTAGACGACGTATGCCGATGAGTTCGGCGCTACCGGGTGCTGCCAACGCGAACGGCAACGGTGGACGGGACTCGGAGTGGCATCTCTCCTTGGTAAGTCCCCGAGCCGGTCCCGACGGAGAGTACTGATGGCTCATGATTTCCTGGATCACGCGAAGAGCGACACGCTCCAAAGTGTTCACCAGGCTCTCAGAGTGGCGGTGCAGCGAATGAGCCACCATGAAGTTGATCTCCTGACGCAGCGACCTGGTGCGTTCTTCTGACGGGGAGGACAGGTCCACTCCATCAAGCGCGCCTTCAGGTGAGAACCCCTTCCACCTGATGCCATGGGAGCGGGTTCTGTGAAAAGAGCCGATGAGGTCGGCTTCGAGGACTGCCTTGATCTCGTCATGCTTCTTCTTGAGCTCGTCGATCGGATCCTCGTACTTGACCGGAGTGCCTTCCGCCATCTCGGATGTAGATGGCGATGCGGTGGATGTCGAAGATTGTCCCACCGAGCGTGCCGGAATGTGTTGCGGTCGGAAACCCACCGGCGGGTAGCGACGGGCAACACCGTAGAGCCGGGAACAACTCGGGGCTGCGGCTGGCCCCGGTCCCTCCGAGCGACGGCCCGCAAAGCCTTCTGCGCACACGTCCGATGCTGATGCAAGGGCGTGCCACCTGACCTATACCTGGTCAGGAAGGTGTTGGATGATGCCTCGCTTAGTTTCCTGCATGGCATACACGTAAACATTAAATGCGAGCCTCGATCGGCTCTCAGGTTATCCTGTGAATCGGCTCAAAGAGCCGATCCACCCATGATTCGTACAAGGTGTCCGAATATATGGTGGTCCTGCTTGATCAAGATAAAGCTAAAGCGATCTACGATGATTTAGGGTTTTCACCGCATAATCGGATCATCCTACTCACGATTGGGCCTCGCGCTCGCGTACGGTGATCGTAAGCCGATCCTAGACAGGGCCTAAAAATCAACACGAGGTTGATCCCGGAACATCCTGTCTAGGGCTAGCAAACTACACCCTACACGCCGCTGGATCCTCCAACCCTTTGTAAGGCCTAACTATTGCAGATATTAAACTAATCCTTGAAGAACAAGGAGCAACCGTAACGGATCGGATCTACTAAACGATGATCAAGCGGGGTGCCGCCCCTACACCTAAGATAGGTGTAAGGGCGGCTAGATGCATAAGGGTTGCACTACGACAGCCATATGATACGAAGAACAATGCTAACCCTAACATATCTAAGATAACTACGTTGCTCGCCATCAAAAAGGCTTCAGCGACGAGCAACGCATGAACAACGAAATAAGCTTATGCTGCCTAGATCGCAAGATGCGATCTAGGCAGCATGGTGCTTACCGGGAGAAACCCTCGAGACGAAGGAGTTGGCGATGCGCCGAGATTGATTTGTGTTGAACGTTGGTTGTTGTTTATTTCATAAACCCTAGATACATATTTATAGTCCGGGGGACTTTCTAACGTGGGAATAATCCCAACCGTGCACGAGGCAAACTCTAACTAACCGACACGTAATCTACTATGTTACAGATACAAGGGCAAACTAGCCCAAACTTTGCATATAAGGCCGATTCACGTATTTCTTCCGTATATAATCTTCAAGCCCATCTTGATCGCGGCCCACCTCTGATCCGGTCAAATTCTGGTGATAACAGTTATTGTCTAGTTCTTTTGGACCTCTATGTAATTTTTTGGACTAGTTTCCATTTGCACCGATATACTTGAATTTTGACAAGTTCACGGGAAAAAAATTCCTTTGCACATATGGCCTATCATGTATGAACATTCTTGAGATTTAAACTATATGTAATGGCCAGCACTTGCTCAAGGGGCTCGTCTAGTGCGCACTAGTTTCCATTAGCACCATTAAATTTGAATCTTGACAAGTTCTTGGAAGAAAAAATTGATTCACATATAGCCTATCATGTATGAACATTATTGGGATTCAAACTATACATAGATGGCCAACACGTGTGCAAGGGGGTCCTCTAATGTGCACTAGTTTCCATTAGCACTGATAAATTTGAATCTTTACAAGTTCTCGGAAAAAATTGCTTCACACATATGCCCTATCATGTATGAACATTATTGGGATTCATATTATATATAGATGGACAACACTTGTGCAAGGGGGTCCTCCAATGTGCAATAGTTTCCATTAGCACCGATAAATTTGAATCTTGACAAGTTCTCGGGAAAATTGCTTTACACATATGCCCTATCATGTATGAACATTATTGGGATTCAAACTGCATATAGATGGCCAATACTTGCGCAACGGGGTCCTCTAGTGTGCAATAGTTTCCATTAGCACTGATAAGCTTGAATTTTGACAATATATTCAAGAGACTTGTTTCGCGATTGTTGGCCTATATCATGCATATATGAACATTTTTGGGATTCAAACTTTATATATGGCCAACACTTGCGAAAAGGGGGTGTGCTCTAATTAATGTGCACTAGCTAGATTCCATTAGCACCGATAAACTTGAAATTTGACAAGTTCTCGAAAAAACTAGCTTCACGATATAATATGGCATGCCACATGTGTATAAATATTCTTGTGATTCAATCTATAGATGGTGGCAAACACACTTGCGCAAGGGCCGGGGTCCTCTAATGTGTGCAATATATATTAGTTTCGATTAACATCAATAAAGTTGTATTTAATTTTGAAAGTTCTCAAAAAAACTTGCATATGGCCGATCATGTATGAACATTCATGGGATTCAAATTAAATGGCCAACAATTGCGCATCAAGGGGGTCATCTATAAATAATTAAATATGTGCACTAGTGTACACTACAAGAAAAGTTGCCATGGGCGACGAAGTTGAAGTCGCGCCGTGGTTGCTGGTGCACCATGGCCGACGATTTTTGGTCTCTCCGTTGTGCATGTCAAAAAAAATTCTCATTTTTGAGGCCACCTAGCCCGACGAAAACGCCAAAACGTCGCGTATGGTGGCCCGGGACGTGGTGCATCTCGAATTCTCGGGTTCGCCGGCCGAGTCAACGCAAATCCGCACCGCCCAGGGATGTAGGGCCCAGATGGCAGCCTCTCTAGCATTGTTTTTTTTCTCGATCGCGCCATCTCGCTACGCTCTCCGATCGAGCCGTTTACGATGCAGGATCATGGGTCCCGCATGTCATCCTCTATGAACCAAAATTCTTTCTATTCTTGGATTTTTTTTGACCCCCGATTTCCGGCTACTTCCTTTTTTCTTTTGATCCCTTGCCGCCTTGGAAACGTTGAGACCGCTCTTGCTAAATGGGACCCGCATGTCATCCTCTATGTGCAATCAACTTTCTTTTCTTGGAATTTTTTTTGGCACCTCATATTTGGTCACTTGCCTTTTTCTTTCGATCCCCTGCCGCCTCTCAAACGGTGATACCGCTGCTGCTAAATGGGACCCGCATGTCATCCTCTATGTACTATAAAACTTTCTTTTCTTGGATTTTTTTTGGCACTTGATATTTGGTCACTTGCCTTTTTCTTTCGATCCCGTGCCGCCTCTCAAACGGTGATACCGCTGCTACTAAATGGGACCCGCATGTCATCCTCTATGTACAATCAAGTTTCTTTTCTTGAATTATTTTTGGCTCCTGATATTTGGTCACTTGCCTTTTTCTTTCGATCTCATGCCACGTTTGAAACGTTGAGGAACCTGCTGGCTCATGGGACCCACATGTCATCCTCTATGTGCTATAAAAGTTTATTTTCTTGGATTTTTTTCACCCTCATATTTTTGGCTATTTCCTTTTTCTTTTGATCCCCTGCCGCCTTGGAAATGTTGAGTAAGCTGCTGACTCATGGGACCCGCATATCATCCTCTACGAACAATAAAAGTTTCCTTTCTTGGAGTACAATCAACATGTCATCCTCTATGTACAATCAACTTTCTTTTTCTTTTGATCTCAAGCCGCATTTGAAACGTTGAGACCGCTGCTGCTAAATGGGACCCGCATGTCATCCTCTATGTACAATAAAGTTTCTTTTCTTGGATTATCTTTGGCTCCTGATATTTTGTCACTTGCCTTTTTCTTTCGATCTCATGCCGCCTTTGAAACGTTGAGTAAGCTGCTGGCTCATGGGTCCCGCATGTCATCCTCTACGAACAATAAAAGTTTCCTTTCTTGGAGTTATTTTTGACCCCTAATTTCTGGCTATTTGCCTTTTTCTTTTGATCTCCTGCCCCCTTTGAAACGATGAGGACGTTGTTGGCAGGTCGGTCCCACATGTCATCCTCTATGAACAATAAAAGTTTCCTTTGATGGATTTATTTTGAACCCCTAATTAATTTCTGGATATTTCTTTTTTTTTCTTTTGATCCCCTGCCGCCTTGGAATCGTTGAGGATGCTGCTGCCTCATGGTTGTCGCATGTCATCCTCTCAGAACGGTAAATGTTTCTTTTCCTTGGATTTTGTTTACCAAATGATTTTTGGCTTATTTTTTCTCTCGATCTCCTACCGCCTTTAAAACGTTGAGGACGCTGCTGGCTCACGGGTCCCACATGTCAGCCTCTATGAACAATAAACGCTGAGGATGCTGCTGCCTCATGGGTCCCGCATGTCATCCTCTAGAAATGAAAATGTTTCTTTTCTTGGATTTTTTACCAACAGATTTCTGGTTTATTTTTTCTTTCCATCACCTACCGCCTTTAAAACGTTGACGACGCTGCTGGCTCATGGGTCCACGATGTCAGCCTCCCCGTACAAGAAACATGTGATATCTTGATTATTTTGCAGACAATAAACAGTGTATTGCGCTCTGAGCTGTTGCAAACGGATAAATTAAATCTTTATTTTTACATAAACAAACTTATATGTTGAATCTCCTTGTTTATTGTTTTAGCGAAGCATAGGACTTTCCTGTTTTTTTAGAAAAATCCGAACTTTCCTGTTTTCGAGTGGGCTGAAATTGTACCGGTCAAAACGCCCAGCAGGATAGTTCGAAGGCCCAGATGTCCAGATGCAGCCCAATTGAAATCTTTCTTTTCTTGGATTTTTTCACCCCCTGATTTCTGGCTACTTCATTTTTCTTTTGGTCCTGTGCCGCCTTGGAAACGTTGAGACCGCTGCTATAAAATGGGACCCGCATGTCATCCTCTATGTACAATAAAATTTATTTTCTTGGATTATTTTTGGCTCCTGATATTTGGTCACTTGCCTTTTTCTTTCGATCCCGTGCAGCCTCTCAAGCGGTGATAACGCTGCTGCAAAATGGGACCCGCATGTCATCCTCTATGTTCAATCAAGTTTCTTTTCTTGAATTATTTTTGGCTCCTGATATTTGGTCACTTGCCTTTTTCTTGCGATCTCATGCCACGTTTGAAACCTTGAGGAACCTGCAGGCTCATGGGACCCGCATGTCATCCTCTATGTACTATAAAACTTTCTTTTCTTGGATTTTTTGGCACCTCATATTTGGTCACTTGCCTTTTTCTTTCGATCCCCTGCCGCCTCTCAAACGGTGATACCGCTGCTGCAAAATGGGACCCGCATGTCATCCTCTACGTACAATCAAGTTTCTTTTCTTGAATTATTTTTGGTTCCTGATATTTGGTCACTTTCCTTTTTCTTTCGATCTCATGTCACGTTTGAAACGTTGAGGAACCTGCTGGCTCATGGGACCCGCATGTCATCCTCTATGTACTATAAAAGTTCATTTTCTTGGTTTTTTTCACCCTCTGATTTTTGGCTATTTCCTTTTTCTTTTGATCCCCTGCCGCCTTTGAAACGTTGAGGACTCTGCTGGCTCATAGGTCCCACATGTCAGCCTGTATGAACGATAAAGCTTTCCTTTTTGGAGTTTTTTTACTCCTAATTTCTAGCTACTTTCTTTTTCTTTTGATCTCAAGCCGCATTTCAAACATTGAGACCGCTCCTTCAAAATGGGACCCGCATTTCATCCTCTATGTACAATAAATCTTGGATTGTTTTTGGCACCTCATATTTGGTCACTTGCCTTTTTCTTTCGATCTCATGCCGCCTTTGAAACGTTGAGTAAGCTACTGGCTCATGGGTCCCGCATGTCATCCTCTACGAACAATAAAAGTTTCCTTTCTTGGAGTTAATTTTGACCCCTAATTTCTGGCTATTTGCCTTTTTCTTTTGATCCCCTGCCCCCTTTGAAACGTTGAGGACGCTGTTGGCAGGTCGGTCCCACATGTCATCCTCTATGAACAATAAAAGTTTCCTTTGGTGGATTTATTTTTGACCCCTAATTAATTTCTGGCTATTTCCTTCTTTTTCTTTTGATCCCCTGCCGCCTTGGAAACGTTGAGGATGCTGCTGCCTCATGGGTCCCGCATGTCATCCTATCAGAACGATAAATGTTTTCTTTTCTTGGATTTTTTACCA
Organism: Lolium rigidum; assembly: GCF_022539505.1. Classification (NCBI taxonomy): domain Eukaryota; kingdom Viridiplantae; phylum Streptophyta; class Magnoliopsida; order Poales; family Poaceae; genus Lolium; species Lolium rigidum. Next base: position 196,572,925 of record NC_061510.1, on the reverse strand, counting down.
ACTGATTTTTGGTTTTTTTTATTTTCGATCCCCTGTCGCCTTTGAAACGTTGACGACGCTGCTGGCTCATGGGTCCCTGATGTCAGCCTCCCCGTACAAGAAACATGTGATATCTTGATTATTTTGCAGACAATAAACAGTGTATTTCGCTCTGAGCTGTTGCAAATGAATAAATTAAATCTTTATTTTTACAACTTATATGTTGAATCTCCTTGTTTTTTGTTTTTGCGAAGCATAGGACTTTCCTGTTTTTTTTTGAGAAAAATCCGAACTTTCATGTTTTGGAGTGGGCTGAAATTGTACGAGTCAAAAGGCCCAGTAGGATAGTTCGAAGGCCCAGATGTCCAGATGCATCCCAATTGAAATCTTTCTTTTCTTGGAATTTTTTCACCCCCTGATTTCTGGCAACTTCATTTTTCTTTTGGTCCTGTGCCGCCTTGGAAACGTTGAGACTGCTGCTGCAAAATGGGACCCGCGTGTCATCCTCTATGTACAATAAAGTTTCTTTTCTTGGATTATTTTTGGCTCCTGATATTTGGTCACTTGCCTTTTTCTTTCGATCTCATGCCACGTTTGAAACGTTGAGGAACCTGCTGGCTCATGGGACCCGCATGTCATCCTCTATGTACAATAAAAGTTTAATTTCTTGGATTTTTTTTCACCCTCTGATTTTTAGCTATTTCCTTTTTCTTTTGACCCTCTGCCGCCTTTGAAACGCTGAGTAAGCTGCTGGCTCATAGGTCCCACATGTCAGCCTGTATGAACGATAAAGCTTTCCTTTCTTGGAGTTTTTTTACCCCTAATTTGTGGCTACTTTCCTTTTTCTTTTGAGCCGCATTTGAAACGTTGGGACCGCTGCTGCAAAATGGGACCCGCATGTCATCCTCTATGTACAATCAAGTTTCTTTTCTTAGATTATTTTTGGCTCCTGATATTTGGTCACTTGCCTTTTTCTTGCGATCTCATGCCACGTTTGAAACGTTGAGGAACCTGCAGGCTCATGGGACCCGCATGTCATCCTCTATGTACTATAAAACTTTCTTTTCTTGGATTTTTTTGGCAGCTCATATTTGTTCACTTGCCTTTTTCTTTCGATCCCCTGCCGCCTCTCAAACGGTGATACCGCTGCTGCAAAATGGGACCCGCATGTCATCCTCTACGTACAATCAAGTTTTTTTCTTGAATTATTTTTGGATCCTGATATTTGGTCACTTTCCTTTTTCTTTCGATCTCATGCCACGTTTGAAACATTGAGGAACCTCCTGGCTCATGGGACCCGCATGTGCTTGATGTCTACGTGTGCTTCTATTCTTGTAGACAGTGTTGGGCCTCCAAGAGCAGAGGTTTGTAGAACAGCAGCAAATTTCCCTTAAGTGGATCACCCAAGGTTTATCGAACTCAGGGAGGAAGAGGTCAAAGATATCCCTCTCAAGCAACCCTGCAATCACGATACAAGAAGTCTCTTGTGTCCCCAACACACCTAATACACTTGTCAGATGTATAGGTGCACTAGTTCGGCGAAGAGATAGTGAAATACAAGTAGTATGGATGTATATGAGTGGTAATAGCAACAAACAACAACAACAACAACCAAGCCTTTCAGTCCCAAACAAGTTGGGGTAGGCTAGAGTTGAAACCCATAAGATCTCGAAACCAAGTCATGGCTCCGGAACGTGGATAGCTAACTTCCACGCACCCCAATCCATGGCTAAATCTTGGTCGATATTCCAAACCTTCAGGTCTCTCTTAACGGACTCCTCCCATGTCAAGTTTGGTCTACCACGACCCCTCTTAACATTCTCATCACGCTTTATCCGTCCGCTATGCACTGGCGCTTCCGGAGGCCTCCGTTGGATATGTCCAAACCATCTGAGACGATGTTGGACCAGCTTCTCTTCAATCGGTGCTACCCCAACTCTCTCCCGTATATCGTCGTTCCGTACCCGATCATTTCTTGTGTGGCCACATATCCATCTCAACATGCGCAACTCTGCTACACTTAACTGTTGGATATGTCGTCTCTTCGTTGGCCAACACTCGGCGCCATACAACATCGCAGGTCGGATAGCTGTCCTATAAAACCCGCCTTTTAGCTTTTGTGGCACTCTCTTGTCACAGAGTACGCCCGAAGCTTGGCGCCACTTCATCCAACCAGCCTTGATTCGGTGGCCCACATCTTCATCGATATCGCCATCCTTCTGCAACATGGACCCCAAATATCGAAAAGTGTCTCTCTCCGGTACCACCTGCCCATCAAGGCTAACCTCTCCCTCCTCGTGCCTAGTAGAACTGAAACTGCACCTCATGTATTCAGTTTTAGTTCTACTAAGCCTAAAACCTTTCGATTCGAGAGTTCGCCTCCACAACTCTAACTTTCTATTAACCCCCGTTCGGCTATCATCGACTAGCACCACATCATCCGCAAAGAGCATACACCATGGGATGTCTCCTTGTATATCCCTTGTGACCTCATCCATCACCAAATCAAAAAGATAAGGGCTCAAAGCTGACCCTTGGTGTAGCCCTATTCTAATTGGAAAGTCATCAGTGTCGCCATCGCTTGTTCGAACACTTGTCACAACATTATCATACATATCCTTGATGAGGGTAATGTACTTTATTGGGACTTTGTGTTTCTCCAAGGCACACCACATGACATTCCGAGGTATCTTATCATAGGCCTTCTCCAAATCAATGAACACCATATGAAGGTCCTTCTTTTGCTCCCTGTATCTCTCCATCAGCTGTCGTACCAAGAAGATGGCTTCCATGGTAGACCTCCCAGGCATGAAACCAAATTGGTTTTTGGTCACGCTTGTCAACCTTCTTAAGCGGTAGCAATCTGAATAAAATATGGCAGGGAGTAAACATGCAACAGAACAGTAAATAAGCGGTGTTTGCAGTATTGGAAACAAGGCCTAGGGATCATACTTTCACTAGTGGACACTCTCAACATTGATCACATAATAAATAAGTTCTCTTCCTTTGTGCTACATATACTCTTGTTTGATAATGAACACCATTCGTTGTGTAGGGCTACAAGAGCACCTCAATGCCGGAGTTAACAAGCGCTACAACATTAGCTTTTCCTCGATCAATGAGCCGTGCGTACGATTCGGCATCTCCGCGCAGCTCTAACCTAGCCGCCACCATCTCGGCCGTCGTTGGTGTGCGTTTGGGGAGGAGGGCTAAAGGTGATGGCTACCGTCAGGCAGTGGCAGGCGGTCACGGCGTTTGTTCCCCTGAGCTCTTTTTTTTGTGATCAAGGTGGCTCGCCGCCTCGCCGCGACGGTCGTCGAGCTCCACCTTATGCGCTGAACCTTCCCCACTGCATCCTCGCAATGACCGCCCCCTTCATCACCCCCAGCCAACCCGCTCGGCCCCTTCAGAAGTCAGGAATAGGCGGCTCCACTCGAATCTGCTATCCGATCAGCGAGGAGTGGGATGGGGATTAGGACCTATGCGCGTGAAATTCAGATCACCGCCGGCTCGCCCCATCGTCCGCTCGTCCGCCTAAATCGGCCTCCTCCCCTGCTTCGAGTCCTTCCCATGCGACGGACCATCCACTGCGCCGTCGATCTGCCGTCTACCTCGGGGCAGCGAGCGGTGGCGCGCGTTGCCCACCTGCGTCGACCGCTGGCTCCTATTACCCAGGTGCCATGTCTGCCACGCTAAGGTAGCCGTCTTCTACTCCTTTAGCAGAACTGATTGTCAATCATTCCGGCGTGAGACGCAACTGATTTCACCAGGTATTTGACAGAATTCTGTTCCAACTTTCAGTGTAGTTCTACCTGTAGCATTTGTGTGAAACTTTCTAATGTTGATAATCAGCAAGCAGGGAGAGAAATTTTCTCCTAAAAGGACAGCTTTGCAATATCAACTTCTTTATTTGATTTAGATGCCTACTGTAATTTGGGTGCTCCACGGTTGTGCGGCAATTATTTACTATGTACAAG